>NW_007256815.1:531872-553409 GCF_000164805.1 Carlito syrichta
CACGATGGCCCCCTCCCCTCAGCTCACCAATTGGGTCCGTGATGGGCGGGTCTGGGCCTTGCTGCGCACGCGGTCGAGTCCCTGCCGGAAGAGGCCGTTCGGTCGGAGCCGGCGCGCGGCTGAGTATGGCGGGCACCCGGGGCACCGGGCGCGCGGCGGCGCCGGGAGTGCGACCGGGGAAGCGGCGGCCGGAGCCCGAACCGGAGGTTGAGCTGCAGCCCGAGGAGGTGAGGAGCCCCCAGGGCGGCGGGGGCATCCCGCCCAGGGTCCGACGTGCACGTGGCGTGGTGGCGGGGTGGCTGGGGGGGGGTGCGGACTGCGGGCGGAGCCCGGCTCCTGTCACCCTGCAGGCGGCCGGCTCTGCGCCGGTGCCTTGTACATCGGTCTTGAGGCGTGGTCGCATGTTCTCTGCTGGAAGAGTCTTTATGGGGGTCCTAGGCAGAGAGGACAGCCTGGGCCAGGGATGCCGCGGCGCGGAGCAGTTGTGTGAATGGAAGAACGGTGTCTGGGAAGGAAACAAATAGGAGAGGAGCTGGGAGTGGAAGTGGGCATCCTCTACAGCAGCCTCTGGGGTTCTTGAATTGTGCATCCTACCTTTAGAAAGATTTAGCTTGCACCCCCAGTAAATGCTAATGTATGCACTCCTTGTATTTTTATGCTAATGGGTTAGATGTGGGAATTGGGAAACCTGAACAGAATCCAGTGCCTGCTGCATTTGTTGTATCGTAACTCATTGCCCTTCTCCTGCTGCCTGGCAGCCCTGGCTTGATTGTGCAGGGGTCGTTAAATTGGTAGTAGAAGGCATAGCCAGCCTCTCACAGTCACTCGACTTAGCTGAAGTTGTTGAATTTGTCCCTTTGTTCTGTGAAAGGTACTCATGCTGCTCCTCGCAGCCCACCCCCTGAATGGCCTCAAGCCTGTAGGCAGCTCTGGCTGCCAGGCCTTGCTACTTCCACCCTGGGCTAAAAGCTTGCCAGGATTCAGTTGTGTTTGTACCCAAACCAATCATGTTTTTACCTGGAATTGTGACTGTGTAGCCACCTGAATATTAGGGACATCTTGAGTGAGTGTGTGTGAAAGTTGGTTCTATGAAAACTCAGTGCTATGAAACAGTTGGTAAATGCAGGCTGTCCAATTGGGTGAGACTTGTAAACTGCTAGAAAAACAGTGAAGTCTAGTAGCTTACACCTGTAATCCCAGCATTTGGGAGGCCAAGGCAGGAGAATCACTTGAGCCCAGGAGTTCAAGACCAGCCTGGGCAACATAGTGAGACTCTCAACTCTACAAAAAATTTAAAAATTAGCCCAGTGTCGTGGTGTGCACCTGTCTTCCAGGTACTTGGGAGGCTGAGGTGGGTGGTTTGCTTGAGCTCAGGAGTTTGAGGCTTCAGTGAACCAAGATCAGGCTACTGGGAAACAGAGGAATACCCTGTCTCTAAAAAAAGAAAAACAGTGAGGTCTATAATTCTGCACTCAGTTGCTTCCTAAGAGTCTTTGAGTTCTTGTTCAACCTTTTCAAAGCCAGCATCAGGACCCATCTGCTGTGTATTTTTCAACGACTATTGTGAGGCATGTAATGACCTCCAGTCAGCAGGACTCTACCAGACATCTGTGATCCTGCCCCAAGAGAGGAGTGACTGGGTTTTACTTGTTTATCATTAAAGCTGGCATCATTTTTATTACTCTTCAACCAACCTTTTCAATTTACTGATAAACTGTTGGTCCCAGTCTTGTTGGATAAGGAGGCTTCTACTTAAGGTGGTAAAAACCCTCTGAGCCCGCGGGTTCGAGACCCACCTGAGCAGGCGAGACCTCATCTCTACGATAAATCAAAAAATTAGCTGGGCGTGGTAGCGCGCGCCTGTAGTTCCAGCTACTTGGAAGGCTGAGGCGGAAGGATCGCCGGAGCCCAGCAGGTCGAGGCTGCGGTGGCTGGGAGTGGCCACTGCACTCCACTCCAACTCAAAAAAAACCCAACAAAGCCCAACAAAAACCCTTCAGGGAATCTGATCCTCTCCTGGCCGCCAGCCACTTTCCCCACTTAGTGCCCTTACACCTCTGGGTGCCTTTGATGCCAGGGTGGAATGCGTGGATCTTAGTGGGCAACGGAGAGCCAGTTTTGGTAATGCTATGGGAACTGAATTCTAAAAGGAAATTTTCCTTGAAAGGTTTCTTTCTCATGGGATGCTAGGAATTAAAATGTCTGTGCCAAAAGTAGGTGGCTGTATTGTCAGCAGAGGTAGAAGATGAGGAAGGCTCAGGTTGGGTGGATAGTTTTGGTGGAGGTGGAGGGTTGTGACTGGAGGGGTGTAGCCTTGGAAGCTGCAGTATAGAGCCACTGGTCACTGTCTGGGGGGACTGGGGGTGGCTGCTCCTGGTAATGTGGAGCATGCAGTGCCAACGGGGGCAGCAGTCACCAACCTGATGCTTTTTTTGCAGCCCTCTCTCTGTACCTCTGCTCCCAGCCACAGTGACGGCAGGGATTCTGGCCTCTCTGACAGCGAGGAGAGCGTGTTCTCAGGCCTTGAAGATTCTGGCAGTGACAGTAGTGAGGATGATGAAGACAAGAAAAAGGATGGAGCTAGCAGTGATGAGGGCCACAGCGCGATGGAGAAGACCACCGAGGTGCAGGTGGGTGAGTGAGGAGCCTTCCTGGTGGGCTCTCCTCCCTAGATTAAGGTGGCCAGGAAAATAAGATGCTTGCTGGGCTTTGGGCTTTCTGAGGCTGTACCTCCCAAAGTGCTGGGATTACAAGTATAAGTGACCGTGCCCAGCTTCTGCTATTTTTTTGTTTCACCTCTTCCACATTAGCAAAAAGTTTCCCTTTAAGGATTTTTTTCATCTAGGGAAACAAAATAAAGTTGCTCGGGACAAGATTGGGCAAATAGGGAGGGTGAGGCATGGAGGTCATGCCATTTTTGGGGTCAAAAACTGCTGAGCACTCAGTACGATGCAGGCAGTGTTTTTGCCACAACTTGAGACAGATGTTTCTTCTGCAAATTGTGGCACAATCTTCTCAAAATTTTCAAATACAAATTTTGGTTGAGCTGGGTGTGGTGGCTCATGCCTGTAATTCCAGCACTTTGGGAGGCGGAGGCGAGAGGATTGCTTGAGCCCATGTGTTTGAGACCAGCCTGAGCATCATGGCAAGACCTCATCTCTACAATACATAAAAAAGTTAGCTGGATGTGGTGGTGAACGCCTGTAGTTCCAGCTACTTTTAAGGCTGAGATGGAAGGATTGCCTGAGTCCTGCAGGTTGAGGCTGCGGTGGCCATGAGCCACCACTGCACTCCAGCCTGGGTGACAGAGTGAGACTCCGACTCTAAAAAAAACCAAAACCTTTGGCTGACCATTTGATGTGGTGGAACAAATTTCAAGTATACTACAGGCGACCCAAAAGATAATTCCAGATTTTTTGGGGGTCCCTTCTTGTACACTTCCAGCAGCTTTGGTGTTCTTGAAGTCTTAGCTAGTGCAGAAGCTACTCCTATGATGGAAACGAAGAAGCCATGGCTTGTTCAGTTTGTTCTAGTTACATTGGGTTGACTTGTTTACTAGGAAGAAAAGATTTAAAATTACATTTAAACCTTCCACCCATTCACGCTTTAATTGCAACCCAGATGTGCACAGAGAGAAAGTGACATGCTGTGCTAACCATGTTTGTAAGATTACAGGCAACCTTTTCCCCTCTTCTTTTTAAGTTTTTAAACTACAAAACACAACTTTCTTGAAAAGAATTTAGAGACTACATTAAGACTATTCAGTATAGTGGGAGCTTCTGCTTATGGCCCTCTCTTCTAACTGTGAGCACAGTTAACGGTTTGGTGTACATCTTTCTGGGTCTTTCCCTGTCTTTTAAAATTAGGATTTACACACTTAAATATTTAAAACTTTCCTTAATAAATTATTTGAAATAGTAATGTGTACAAGTATCTCAGAGGCACAAAAGGTATCTGGTAGAATGTGCTAGAGCACTGGGTCTTCCAAGCTGCTGAGCATGTGCTCGCCCCACCATGGTTCTCTGCTCACATTTCTGTAACTGGACATAACTGGCTGCTCTGCACCAGTTGTTTTCTGCAGCACCACCACCTGTGGTCTGTTTGCTCCATCATACAGCAGGATCTGAGGTTGCAACCTCAGTAAGAAATGGTGACTACCCAAAGCATGAACCTGTCTGCCCTCTGCTATCAAAGGTGTGCCTTCTGCAGCCTCAGGTTGGGGTAAGCGAGAAGCCTGCTTTGCTCAGCTCAGGGTGTTGCCAGCTTCCAACTAGGTGTCCATCAAAAGCGGGGGGCAGTCCAGTCTTTAGAGTGCCTTGTGCCACCGGTTGCTGCCCTGGGAATGAGGCCCTGCCTAGCTATGGTGCTTATGATTCAGTCTGATCTGTGCTTTACCTGAAGGGTATGTTTGGCCCCTGTTGGAGTATTTTTAGTCCTAAAGCATGTTCCTTATTCTTGGATTTAAATTCCTCCAGGCCAAGAGAATGAATTGAAGAGGTAGGGTGCTGTCAGTTCACCCTGTTCCTCCTTTTTCCTCCTGTTTCCCCCTTTTTTTCCACCCATTGCTTATAATCCATCCACAGTGGCCTGGCTGAGTGGACACTCCCTCCTGTCTCCCACTCATGCCCTCTTTGGGTGATGAGTGTTTTCCCACCATGCAGCCTTGTAGGTGGAAACTTAGCCAGCAGACCAGTCACTGCTTCCTAAATAATGTTTTGGCTTTCATGAGCTTGGCATCCAAGGGTGGCCCCTGTGTTGGCCTCAGTTTAGGCCTGTTTCTCTGTCATTCTGAAGCCAGTCCAGCGCTCCGTAGGCCTGTAACCGCCTAACCATGGATCCACTGGCCAGGCCCTCAGGCTCTGGCAACCACCCTTGTCCACCACAGCAGGTGGGTTGTTACATGTCACATCATCTGGAGTTTTCCACCCCAGGTGTTTCTGCCCTTGGGCATGGGTCCTCAACCTGATAACCCTTCTGTTCAGTAGCTTCTAGGATTAGGTTATCCCCCACCCAGTTCTGAGATTCATGCCCACCTAGTGACCCATCAGCTTCTGCTTCAGCCTTTCTGCCTAGTATCCCCACTCTGTAACGGAGAGCTCTCAGGATCCAGTAGTGCCTGGCCACAGCTACCTGTGCAGTCTTGCAAATCATTAGTGGTCTTAGTTGGCTACTTTGTAAGGGAAAGTAACATCTGTCTGGGAACCCACTGAGGAATGAGATGACATTTCTGTGTCGAGAGAAAGAAGCCCGACTGCTCCTACTCCCATTCCCACTGCCTCCTTTTTCAGGGACCTGCTTCTCATCAGGGGTGCTGATGACTGCCTAGCAGTGCAATTTTCTGCTCATTTCTTTTCTGTGTGCTGTTCATCCACTTTACCTGCTTTCATCGCTGTTTCCTCCACACCCTGTTGGCAAAACGTGACTTATCTCAGGGCTTCCACCACTTTCTACCAAGGACGAGTGGGCAACCACCCCTCTTCTTGGCCTATGTGCATCATGCATCTGAAGAATAGTATGGCCACAAAGTCACATCAGACTGGAGCAGTGGCGGGATCATGCATGGTGTTAGTCTCCATGCTTGTATAACGTCAAGGACGTGACAAGGACACATCAAGGTGGTCAGGGAAAGGTCCTAACTCCCCAAATTTTATTTATTTATTTATTTTTGGAGTCAGAGACTTACTCTGTTGCCCTGGCTGGAGTATGGTGGTATAATCACAGCTCATTTCAGCCTCGATCTCCTAGGTTCAACAGATCCTTCTGCCTCAGCCTCCCAAGTAGCTTGTAGTACAGGTATGAACCACCGTGCCCAGCTAATTTCTAAAATTTTTTGTAGAGGTCAAGTTTCACTATATTGCCTAGGCTGGTCTCGAACTCCTGGGCTCAAGCAGTCCTCCTGCCTCAGCCTCCCAATTACAGGCATGAACCACCATGCCCAGCCAGTGCAGACTTTTCTGTAGCAGATGTACCTGGCCCAGACAATGCAGTGATAAGGGTGGTTGCATGACTTACACAGGAAGAAGCTGGTGTTTTTATTTGTCTCTTCTACTATTCTGGTGGTAATGTGGTTGGTAGGTCACTTTCTGGGAGTCCTGCCCCATATTTGGATTCCAGGTGTATTTGCTTCAGGTGCTCCAGACAGACCAGGAGCAGCCTGCTAAGAGCATTGCACAGATAAGGGCTCTTGCAGCAGAGCCTGGGCGACTGTGGAGGTCTGCTGCTGACATGCTCCCATGGAGACCTGCTTAGACTGCCACCTTCCCACAGGGAGAGACTGGTTTCAGGTATTCTGTGACCATTTCCTCCCACACCTGTCCAGTAGTTGGCAGACACTGGTCCAGGTGCTCAGTGCCACTTGGGGTAGATATGTCCCAGTAGAGTAGGAGTGTACTCAGCTTGGATGCCAGGTGACATGCTTCCCTTTCACTTTCTGCTTCCTCCTAGGCCTTTAGCATTGACAGATATATGTTTACCATTTTCTTTTTAAGGGGTATACAGAATTGCATAATGTTCATCTGAATAGACAAAGGTATATGTGGGGGTATTAGAGGATACTCAAGGGCTCCTGAGGGGTATGCAAGGGAAAGGGTCTCCCATCCCACCCTGGTCTCCTGTTCCCAAGTCCAGGCAACTACTGTTTCCAGTTCTTTTTTTTTTTTTTTTTTTTTTGAGTTGGAGTCTCACTCTGTCACCCAGACTGGAGTGCAATGGCCGCTCCCGGCCACCGCAGCCTCAACCTGCTGGGTTCCGGCGATCCTTCCACCTCAGCCTTCCAAGTAGTTGGAACTACAGGCACGCGCTACCACGCCCAGCTCATTTTGATTTATTGTAGAGATGAGGTCTCGCCAAGTTGCCCAGGCGGGTCTTGAACCCACGGGCTCGGGCAATTCACTCACCTCAGCCTCCCAAAGGCGCAGGATTACAGGCTGAGCCACCGAGCCCGGCTGTTTCCAGTTCTTAAGTCTCTTTCCAGAATGTTCTTTGCATATCCAAGCTTGTGTGTATGTGTACAGAGTTTTTGAATGTTTTTTTTCTTCTTTTTCTTTTTGAGTCAGTGTCTCACTCTGTCACCTAGGCTGGAGTGCAGTGGCAGCCCCAGCCTCCTGAGATCAGGCGATCCTTTTGTCTCAGCCTCCCAAGTAACTGGGACTACAGGTGCATGCTACCACGGCTGGCTAATTTAAAAAAAATTTTTTTTTAGAGATGAGGTCTCTGTATTGCCCAGGCTGGTCTTGAACTCCTGGGCTCAAGCAATCCTCCTGCCTCCACCAAAGTGCTGAGATTACAGGATATGTGCCACCACACCTGGCTAATGCATGGTTATAATAGAAAGGGGATCATGCTACACAGCTGTCTAGGACATTTCTCTGTCAGGTTGTTGCTGTGGCATGTCCACAGTGCTCAGTGTCCATGAAGTGGGTAGTGGTGGCTGGCCTCACCAGCTCTAGTGTGTGGATAGATGCAGTCTTTTGCTCTTATAAATGGTACTACAGTAGCAACATCATTTATGCTATTTCTCACATGTGTGAGCAATTCTTGGGATAAATTCCAAGAAGAACTTTCTGGTCAAAGCGAGCTGCGCTGGGTGAGGTAGCTCATGTCTGTAATTCCAGCACTTTGGAAGGCGGAGGTGTGAGGACTGCCTGAGTCCAAGGGTTTGAGCCCAGCCTGGGCAACTTGTCGAGATCTCATTTCTACTATAAACTAAAAAAAAAAAAAAAATTAGCCGAGTGTGGTGGTACATACCTGTAGTTCTAGCTACTTGGAAGGCTGAGGCAGAAGGATTGCCTGAGCCCAGCAGGTCGAGGCTGTGGTGGCCATGAGTGTGCCACTATACTCCCACCTGGGCAGGACTCCCAGAAAATGACCTCCCAGCCACATTACCACCAGAATAGTAGAAGAGACAAATAAAAACACCAGCTTCTTCCTGTGTAAGTCATGCAGCCACCCTTATCACTGCATTGTCTGGGCCAGGTACATCTGCTACAGAAAAGTCTGCACTGGCTGGGCATGGTGGTTCATGCCTGTAATTGGGAGGCTGAGGCAGGAGGACTGCTTGAGCCCAGGAGTTCGAGACCAGCCTAGGCAACTGACTCAAAAAAAGGGGATAGATTCATCTCCCCTCCCCCACATATACCAGAAGGGGAAGGTAGATGTAATTTTAATTATGAAAGGTGTTCTGAGTGTCCCTTCCAGGGGTTGTGCCACTTTGTGGTCACAGAAGCCATACCTGGAATGGCTTCCCACTCCTTGCTGATGCGCTCCATAGTGAAACTTCTGTTATCTTTTCCACTCTGGTAAATGAGAAAAAATGATATCTTGTTGCTTTATGACTTTTTCTCTCTTTAATGGTGTCTTGTTGCTTTATGACTTTTTCTCTCTGTTTCTGTGAGAACTATTTAAGCTGGCTCCCTATGCATCTGAAATGCAGAGTTTTCATTACTGTCATTTTTTGATGGTCTGTGTTCCCCTTCTTGTGAGTTGGAAGGTGCTGTCTGGACACTTGTGATTTCTCCCCTCTTACCCTGGGCCTCTGCCCAGCCTGGTCTGTATTTCCCATTCCTTATCCCCACCTTGTGCTTCTCGTGGGTGTTACCTCATAGCTGAGTTGGGCCACGGGAAATGCCCCTAACCTCTCCCTAGTTGCAGCCCCTCCTCTGATCATAGGGGCTCCTCAGGTCCTTGTGAGGAGGAGTAGATGTCTCTGTCGTTTTTCTTTTTACTGTCTTCTAGAACCAATCCCCCTTTTCCCTAGAACTGCTTGCTGCCCCTGTTCCCAGAAACTCTTCTGTCTTCTTCCCTTGGTTGGGTCACCTGTACACTTACCCAGTGGTGAGTTCCCTCATGTGATCCTTTCATGGGGGACAGGACAGCAGCCTCATCCATGCCATCATTTTGATCTGAGGTCCCTGGACCTTTGCTGTTTTCTCTGTTTGTATCAGTTGGCTGTCATTGTGCAACCAATTATCCCATGCACAGGAAGCATTTACTCTCTTTCTTTCCGGGGTCAGAGGCCCTGGCATCTTGTGAGGTGCAGTCAGGGTGGCAACAAAGTCAGGCATTGCCCTTCTGGGCTTGCTCACCTGGCTGTTGGCAGGAGAATGAGGCCCTGGCATCTTGTGAAGTGCGATCAGGGTGGCAGCAGGGCCAGGTATTGCCCTTCGAGGCTTGCTTGCCTGGCTGTTGGCAGGAGAATCTCAGAGGTAAAGAAGGGCACTGTCAGTGGATAGAATGAGGATAGGCACAGGACCTGAGAAGGGTGGGGCCAGGTGCTGCATCTCCCCCTTCTTCTCATAGAGGATCTGGGTTTGTTCACCATGGGGCCCTGACACTTTAGGTGGTAGCCTGTTTGCACTAGTGGTTTCTTGTTGTTTTTGCTTGCGTGGTTCTGAGGTAGGCACCCTTTTTTCCCACTGAGTGGATGAGGGGAATTCCTTGTAGCCCTGCTGTAATGATCTTATCTTCCCCTGAGACTGTATGCTCTGTGGTTGCTAGGCAGGCCTTGCTTTTGGCAGTGGTGAACCTGTCCCCTTTACTCTGGGTGCCCACCTCTCCCTCCAGGCCCCTCAGGACTGGCGGTCCCTCCCTCCGCTGTCCCTATTTCTTTTTTTTTTTTTTTTTGAGTTGGAGTCTCACTCTGTCGCCCAGACTGGAGTGCAGTGGCCACTCCCGGCCACTGCAGCCTCGACCTCTGAGCTCCAGCGATCCTTCCCGCCTCAGCCTTCCAAGTAACTGGAACTACAGGCACGCGCTACCACGCCCGGCTAATTTTTGATTTATTGTAGAGATGAGGTCTCGCTAAGTTGCCCAGGTGGGTCTCGAACCCGCAGGCTCAGGCAATCCCTCACCTCAGCCTCCCAAAGGCGCGTGATTACAGGCTGAACCACCGAGCCCGGCTGTCCCTATTTCTTACCACCTTGGTGACCTGAGTCCTGTCTACTGGGCCAGTCCCTGGCCCTGTGAACTCTCTCTGTAGCTCCTGCCCTTTAAGCTCTTGACAGTGTGTCTGTGAGTCTGCCCTGCTTAGAGGGGTGGCCGGGCTGCATTTACCCTACTCTGCAAGTATTGCTCAGCCCTGCAGTGCCCATGACACTCATGTTCCCAGCTCTCCACTGACTGCCCACAACAAAAGACTTTCTTAGACTCCTGTGGCACTCTTATCTCCTGCCCTATCTGTGCTCAGCTCCCTGCACCCTCCCCAACAACATGAGACAGCATGTGTAAAAGGCTGTCCCAGGCTCCTGGGAAAGATGCCTTGTCATGTCATGATGCCTTCTCTTTATCATTTGTGTGGAGTGGATTTGTGGGCTTACAGCTCTTTCTTTCCTTCTGTGCTCATTTAGATCCATTTTTTTCTTGTGCTTGACTTTGTCTTTTGTGTGTGTGTGTGTGTGTGTGTGTGTTTGTTTTTGTTTTAAGTTGCTGTCTCACTCTGTTGCCCAGGCTAGAATGCAGGGGCATGCTCATGGCCCCGCTAGCCTCGACCTACTGGGCTCAGGCAATCCCTCCGCCTCAGCCTTCCAAGTAGCCGGAACTACAGGTGTGTGCTACCCCGCCCAGCTAATTTTTGATTTATTGTAGATATGAAGTCTCACCAAGTTGCCCGGGCTGGTCTTGAACCTATGGACTCGGGCAATCCACTAGCCTTGGCCTCTCAAGTGCTGGGATTATAGACTGAGCCACTGAGCCCGGCCAGCTTTGTCTTTTTACTTATGTGGGTCTTTTTCCTATCTTTCTTTTTATTGGCTTATGCAAAAGTTCCAGTTTTCATCAGTTCTGTCTGCTTGCCATATTTAAGAATGTGAGAAAAGACCTAATACTAATCCTGGTGTGTAAGTAGCATTTCACGGATAATTTAAGAAGACTTCTGTCTGTGCCTGGAGCTTAACGCAAACTCTTGAGTAGAAAGATCCTGTCTGGGTCTTAGCATAGGCTCTGGGGAAAGGGGAGCCACCAGGAAGTGATACAGCAGTTGCATGAATCCTGGACTCAGGCTGAGGTGTCACTGTGGCTTCTGGAGTCTAGGCATTGGTGCTTTCTGATGAAGCATGGTGTGGGAGCTACAGCTCAGTGGGGTCTAGGGAGGGGGCACCAGTGATTCTCACTAGCTAGCTAGTGCAGCCCACCTCAGGCAGGAATAGTTTGGGTGTGTACCAAAGAGCTGTGGATGGGACTCAGAGCCTGGACTGGAATGGGGACTCACCCTCTTGCCTCTGCCCATGCTCTCATCCTTGGGTTCTCTTACAGACTGCCTACTTTGAGCTTCTTGGCCCCCTTAGGGGAGGCAGGCAGCTGTTTCCCTACCCGCCCCAGCACTTTGCAGCATCAAACAGCCATTTTATGACACTCTCAGTTCTGGGGGTCAGAGTTTAGGCAGAAAGCAGGAGGGTCAATATGTCCCTACTCTGTGGTGTCACGTCAGGAGACAGAGGAGAGTCCCCTCTAGTATATTACACCCTAGGGAGGTTGTCACTCAGATCGCATTCTGTGTTCTGGGGCTTGGGTGAGAGTCCCAGAAAAGGAGCAGCTGGGGCCTCTGCCCATTCATCCTGACTGTCCCCAATGACTGTGTTCACTGGGCATCCTTATTCATCTTTCGTCCTGTCTTGCAGGAATCAGATTCTTCACAAGGCAGCTCAGGGCTGTGAGGGTGAGTGGTCCAGCACACTGGGCAGAGCTCTATGCCCTTTCTGCCAGGATCATACAGTGTTAGTGTGGGCTGCTTCCCTTGGGTGGGCTAAGCAGCCACAAGCCAACTCAGATTTGAGGCAGGGGAACATAGACTCTGTCTCTTGATGGGAGGAAAATAAAAGAATCGCAGCCGTGTTTTAAAATGGCCACAGTCACATTCTCCCCACATGCAAAATACTCACCCCATTCCTCATTTCAGTGCTGTGTCAGTTCTAGGTCTCATCTAAATCAGGTGGAGGTCCTTGGGCTCCTTTCCATGTGGCTGTGTGCAGTGGTGGCACTGAGTCACACCTTAGACTTTTCTGTTCAAATTGGGGAAGCAGGTGGTGTGGAGCAGTCATTGGTCTGTGGTATTCTTGAGATCAGCCAGGCACACAAAGCCAGTTGCTTGTGCAGGGTTGGGGTCCATGCCTGGGAATGGCCCTGATAGTCTTGGGCCCCTTTTCCAAGTCATCTTTTTCCCTGAGATAAAGGGACGTTTTTCATCTTGTATTATCTCTGGCCTTTTCCGTTCTTGTTGGTATATTTTTTTTTTTTTAAATGTGGATTACCTAACGATCAGTTTATAAGTCTTTCCTGTTAGGTGAGCCAAACACACACAGCTTTATGATACTATCCCTTCTTTGTGTGGGGCTCCCTGTAGCTGATGTGGGCAGTGCTATGGGGAGCCTTCATAGTATTCTTGTCCAGTGTAGAGGGACTGCAGTACAGCATTGGGTTCTTTCAGTCTCCCTTGTGTGTAAGGTCTTTATATTATCAGTGATATTCCAGGTTTGATCTTTGTTCTGTGATGTCTGAGACATGCTCATGAGCCAGCTGTGCCTCATACCTCAGGGCATGATGGTACTGTTTCCTTTCTGCCTTCCAAGTAGAATCTTTTTGTGGGCATCCTTGACTCGGGCGCCACAGGGAAGGAAGTACTGGTAGCACAGTTCTATCTCAACTGACCCAGGCCCAGCACCACAATGACTGTCACTGTCCCCTCACAGGAAGAGAGCAAGGGTCCCTGTTGTCATGTGTCTGGTTGGTAGTGGCAGTGGGATTGGCCAGGCTGGGTCCAGTACTGGGCAGGGGAAGATCTACTGCAATCACAATCAGGAGCTTGTTCATCTGGCTATCTTTGTAGGCTGTCAGAGTTCCCCTCTCTTTCCTCTCTTTGGTCCTTATGGAACTTTCTAATCCTGGGGCTGGGCAGAGATGTGCCTGTTCCCCCTGAGGTCTAGAGGCCACCCAGGGTTCAGGGATGGGAACTACCTTCCCTAGGTCTCCTTTCCAGGCCTCCTGCTTCTCCTTTGCCTGCCCAGAGGCTGCTCTGCCAGTCCCATTGTGGATGCTTCTTCCTAGCTTGCTGCCCACAGCCTTCTGTGCCCCAGCCCTCTCTGGACACTGGTCCTGGGCACTAGCTGCCCTGCCTTCTGCTGTTGGTATTCTTTTTTTTTTTTAAAGTTGGAGTCTCACTCGTTTGCCTAGGCTGGAGTGTGGTGGCACACTCACGGCCACCCCAGCTTTGACCTCCTGGGCTCTGGAGATCCTTTTGCCTCAGCCTTCCAAGTAGCTGGAACTATAAGGGCGCGCTATCACACCCGGCTACTTTTTAATTTTATTGTAGAGACGTAGGCTCAGGCAATCCACTCGCCTCAGCCTCCCAAAGTGCTGGGATTATAGACTGAGCTACCAAGCCCGGCCTGTTGGTACTCTTTGCTGTTGCTGCATGGCCCCTGACACTGGTGTTCTTACACCCCTGCCTTGGGGCAGCTCCCTGTCCACTGGTCAGTCCTTTGGTCCTGCATACTTCTGTCCAAATTGCACATGCCTTGCCCCTATGGTTCTCCTCACTCTGCATCCTGATTCTTGTCTAGCCGCTTGGCCTCTATTGGACTGTGGAGTCACCAGTTGTGGCTTGAGGCTGGATGCTGCCTCTACCCCACAGGTGGACTCTCTAGGTGGGATTCCTGTCCTGGGATTCTGATCCCTCATCTGAAGCACCTGCCCACAGAATGTGCACCCTCTCCCTCATCCTCTGCATCCCCACCCCCATGCCTGTGGGCTCCTTTGGGAGCAGCTTTGGGGTTGAGCCTTCCTTGGTGGGTGCTGGCGGCCTGCATGGATCTAGGCAGACCCCACCCACCTGTGTCTGTACTGAGAATGCAAGTGCTGAGGCTGGGCTGGGTCACTGGGAGCATTTCCTGTCTCCCAGGAGACAGTTGGTACTGTAAGGACAGCATAGACCTATATTCCACTTGCTGTCTTAGTGACCTTTTTTCCTAATTCTAAATAAAAAATTTTTTTAATGTCCCACAGCATCTGCCCCTAACGTGAAGGAGTATGCTTTCCCAGGTCAGCCAGTTCCCAGCTCTGAGGCTCTGGCCCGCTGATGCTTCGCCTTGCTGCCGCCCTCTGGTGGACACCATCTGCTCTGCAGCCGTTCAGTTAGGATGAGGCTGCACTGCTGGAAACCTGATACCTCCAAAAGAGCTCATTAGTTGGGGAAACTCAAAGCCTCACCATTGGGGTGCCCCCTTCCCCTTGCCAAGGGCCTGCCTGTCCAGCTCTTTGGTGTCCCCTGCACTGCTGTGCTGGGGGGCACAAGAGTGCTGGATGCATCTGTCATTGCTTCTAGGACCCTATGACTGTGACCCGTTGGCACTGAGGTTGGGACTTGTGGGGTACCAGCATCTGGTGGGACACCTTGCTCCTGGGCCACTGTGAGGGGTCAGGAGCCTGGCCTGTGGCCAGCACTGCATTGCAGGTGCTAGGTGAGGCGGCTGACCGCAGCTCAGTGTGAAATGGTCCTTGCCCCAGGTCTGTGGCTCAGAGCCTGGGGCAGGTGGATCTGCTGTGGCTGCAGGGGGAGGGGAGCTGCTTGTGTGCCCTTGGTAGAGGCAGGAGCTCAGGCTTGGTCCCCCCACCCACTACCCCAGACCACAGGCAGTGCCGACCCACTTTCAGTGAGCAGTGGGGGACATGGGGGTGGGGGAGACGTGGAAACCGAATCCCTCCTTATTCCTGGCCTGGAAAAAAACTTAGTCTCCCATCCCTCCTTATATTGAGGGGAAAAACAGGCGAGAAGAAGAGCCAGGCTCGACAGGCCTTTGGCTCCTTCCCGGGCAGGAGGGAGTGGGGCTCTGGCGGGGGCGCCCGTGCTCAGGGGTTCCTGCTCCTGAACACTTTACTGCCCCCAGGGGTGAGAGGTGGGCCTGTTTTCCCCATCAGTCCTGGTTCCGCCAGTAAACCCAATCCGGTTGGAGTCGTCCTCGCCTCCCCAGTTGAGGGGAGAATCTATTTTCCAGGTTGGGGTGTGAATTCTCAGTGGCGCCCACTCTCTGACCCAGTGGGACAGGGTCGGCCTGGGGCCATGGACTTGGTGGGTGGGAGGGTGCTGAGGGCCAGTGGGGCTGTATGGGGGTTTGAGGCATTCTGAATGTTCAAGCTGCTACTCTGGGCCCTTGGCTGGCTGGGCTGGGCATGGCTGTCTCCCATGCCAAGCACGGGTGAGGCTGCCTTGGGGTACGGGCTTGCCTTGAGGAGGGGCCTGACTGTGCTCCCTATGATGATGATGGGTGGACGGTGTGTGCCGCCTGCCCTTCCCCAAGCATTGCCACCCAGTGACAGTGCTGCCTCCTCCTGCCTTGCCCCTGGCACTGGACTGAGGTGGCGGGGACCCAATGTGGGACTGATGGAAGGAGCCCAGCAGCAGCTTTGACATGAGTGGGTGTATGGGGTAGTTGGAATTAGGGGAGGTCTTAGCCATTGGCCGGGGCTTTGCTGCTGACTGCTCTGAGTGGCCTTCTCCTTGTCCAATCTGGCACCAGTTGTCAGCCCCTCCCTGAGCTGCCAGAGGGGCTATGGGGAGGCTGGGGTCCAGTCCCTGCAGAGAGGACAGGATTGTGGTTGGGACCTGCACTGTTGGGTACTGGCCACACAGGTTTCTCTGAGGCTTCCTTAGAGCTGCGGTATCCTCAGTCTTGTGCTGAGGCCTAGAGCCAGGTTGGAGCTACTCAGATTTGAGGGTGGTGGGGTCCCTAGGTCTGAGATCTGCCCTAGGTCCAAGGACATCCTATGTCCCCTGAAGTAACCATTCTCTCCCTCTCTCTGCAGGCTGGTGTCCCTTGTCTGAGGACAGCAGTGAGAGCCCAGAGTGGGGATGAGTATGCAGAAGACAGCTCTGATGAGGAGGTGAGACTGAGGCTCCTTTCCCACTGTGTAGGGTGGGATCCCCTTCTACAGGGCCAAGGTGGTAGCCGGAAGCCACCTAGAGAGGGTGCTGGGCCTCAGGCCAGGGTGGCCTTGGGGCGGTGTGGGGGCCTGCCTCCAGGTGTGCTGTGCTGCTTGGAACAGGAGGGTGTTGGGGCCGCAGCGATGCTACCAAGGCCAGAGTGGGCGTCCTGGCTTGGGTCCCTGTTCCTTGTCTGGAAGAGTGATTTCGGGGGCTGAGACACATGACTGCAGTAGTATGTGTGTGTCATTACCCAGGGAGGGGAAGGCGGGCTGGGCGTGGCTCCATGATCCTCTCATACCCTCTTCTTGGCCCTGTGGCTCCTGAGTGCATGTGTAGGGTATCCTGATCTTGGTCACCGAGTGCTCACTGGGGGCCGTGCTCACGGTCTGGGTGGGTGTGAACAGGGCTGGGGTGGCATCTTCTATACCCAGCCAGCTTGTGCTGGGACACAGGGTATCAGGAGCAGACTGAGCTACCCTGTGGCCAAAACCAAGGGCATAAGACAGGGCTCTCTATTGGTATCCTGTTTGGGTCTGCCCCTTCCCTTTCCCTGGCGTCCCTCCCCGCTAACTCCTGTGGTGGTTGCTGTGGGTCACAGCTACTACCTTCAGGCCTCTGGCTGAGTTCTAAGAGCACTTACTCAGGAGGGACAGGAAAATTTGGTTGTTTTTCTCAAGGAGTTTTAGTCTAAACAGGATAAGTATGACACTGGGCTGGGGGCTCAACTGGCTTCTCTGGGGAGCCGTGGCATCAA
Source organism: Carlito syrichta (assembly GCF_000164805.1). Classification (NCBI taxonomy): domain Eukaryota; kingdom Metazoa; phylum Chordata; class Mammalia; order Primates; family Tarsiidae; genus Carlito; species Carlito syrichta. Next base: position 548,537 of record NW_007256815.1, read on the forward strand.
GAGGTTGAGATGGGCTGTGTCCAGGAGGCAGATTCAGCTGCTGGGGCTGCCCTTGATTTGGGAGGAGCTGGAAGCTCTGAGAAGCTCTGAGCTGGGAGTCAGTACCTGCCTGTTCCCTCTCTGTGTGGCCCAGCCCTAGGGCAGGGCTATGGGCCCTGTGCCTAGCAACCCTGTATGTGAGTGTGCAGCCTCCTCTGAGCCCTGGGGGGCTGCAGGGGAAGGCTTGGTGTGGGATTTGCAGGAAAAGGGACCTTGCTTCCCGCAGAAGTGCTTCCTGCCTGCCTGTCAGGGGCTGTCCCCGGGGCCTCAGGGAGACACGCGTCCCCCTCCCCTGCTCAGGTTCCTCCCCCATCCTCGCACTCTCTTGGCAGTGGCTGCAGGAGCCTTGGCCGCCCGCCCGATCCAGTCTCTGCTGCGCGTTCAGAGAACAGAGACAAAACAAAATAAATTGGTTTCCTGGCCGGAGCAGCGGGCGCACTCAGCAAGGGGGGGCCCGCGCAGCGCGCTCCCTGCCTGTCTCCCCTCCCCCCCCAGGGGCTCTGGCTGTCGGCAGCCACATCCTGTCGGCTACTTTTTTATATTTGGTATTTTGAGGAATCGGTGATGATTGTAAACGGAGTGCAGAGGCCAGGGGAGGGGCTCCCCTAGAGCCGGTCGTGGCCTTCATCAGGGCCTGCCTGACTCTGCTACCCCTGGGGTGTTCCTACCAGGCCTTTCCCGATGCCACTGCTGACCTGCGGGGTGGGCAGCCCCTGCTGTGCCGGGAGGAAGCCAGCGGGGGCTGCGGGGTCCGCTTCCTCCAGTGATGACTATCCCATATGTCGGCCTGAGTGACAGCGCGGGAGCGGAGATGCCGCCCCGTGCTCCTGCCAGCACAGCCGGCCAGAGGCTCGAGGGGGCGGCAGAGCTCAGCTTTCAAGAGCCAGGCCAGGCCCAGACAGATGCATCCCTTCCCAAGAAGTCCATGTACATGGGGGGGTGCCTGGTTCCCCTACCCTGAGGTTGTGTTCATCTGGGCTTTCACACCCTTGGAGCAGAGTGGGGGTGGCTTGAGGGGAGCTGCAAGTGGGAAGGCCGGAAGCACTGAGCCCACAGCTTCCCAGTGAGACAGTAGGAAGGTGCTGACATGGTGATCTCAGTGGGGCAAGGAGAGCTGGGCCCACCTCAAGCCACCTGCCCCATTTTCTCTCCAGGGTGCACACATGGTGGTCTCTTCCTGAACATAGATCTGCCCTCTCTATAGTTATGTCCTGTTTGGTTGGTACTTTTGAGGGGTTGCAACCTGCTGTTGGGCAGCCCCTGCATGGCCCTCCAGCTGGACTGCAGTGTCCTTGAAGGTGGCTGGTGACACCCGGTCCGTGGCCAGTTGAAGACACTGGGCAGAACTGGTTGGGTGGACTGACCAGAGCCCCTGGCAGCAGGGCAGAGGGTACTGCCAGTGTGCGTCCTCCCGCGAGCAGTGATCTCAGCAGGAGCTGAGAGGATGGCATTGGCTGTGGTGTAGGAGACACTGTTACCAGAGCCAGCTTTCCTGCTGGGGGTAGATGTGCCACCCAGCCACCCCTTCCGCACCTACCTCTCCTCCTTGGTCTCTTCCCTGTCCACCCCTGGGTTTGGATCCAGGGCTGGGCCTGGGAACACCAGGGGCTCTGAGCTCTCTCACCATTGGCACCTGCTAAGATCCACTGCCCTGGACTTTCCTAGACCTAACCAGCCCTTCGCATATACTTGGGCTCCTCATTCTCTCCCCAAGATTCATAGGCCAGGCAGCACTCAGCAGGCTGAGGGAGGGGGGTGGAGCCCCCTGGAGGAGCCGCTGGTCCTGGCTGGGGTCCTGCTGTGCAGTGGGGGGAGCCCCCAGGAGCCGGCTGAGCTGTGGCCGCCCCGCCCCCGCATGGCCACCTCACCCCTCTCCCACTGCGCCCGGAGCTTCACAGACGTGATCTCATCCAGCCGCCAGGACCCCCAGGGAGGTGGGCTGGGGTGGAGGGGGAGGGGTGAGGAGGCCTAGAGGCCTTTGCAGCAGCAGCCCCTCCTCTTTGTGTTGAGCAGCTGGGAGAAACTGAGGCCTAGGGCTGCTGCTCAGGTGCGTGGAGGAGCAGCCTGCCTCTCCTCCCCTCACCCCCCCTTGCCACTTGACCGCCCAGCATGCCTGTGGCCTTGTTTGTCTAGGAAGCGTGGCTGGGGTGAGGGGTTCAAGGCGGCTGTGAACTCTGGCCGGGAGCCGCCCTCCTCACTGTCCTTTTCCTGTCCCCAGGGACACTGGGCCTGGGGCCATCCCCTGTGAGACCTCTGGCAGGATCTAGGGGCCTGTCCTGAGCTGCAGCCATAGCCACTCCCTGGTGCCCCCGACCCAGCCTGTGAGTCCAGTTCCCGCAGGGATGCAGCCCGGGCCTGTCTGCATCCAGAGCCCGCGATCCCCTCTGCTCTCTCGCCAAACGCCGTTAATGGCTTCTCCCAGCTACTGAACCAGCAGCTGCCTCCAGCGCTGGCGGCCTCCGCTCCTCCGGGGCTACCCGCCCCCGCCCGTGCGTCCTGGCCCTGCGCACTCAGTGCTTGCGTCGCTGCTGGCAGCCGAGCCTCAGCTCAGGTTTCCGAGCGAGCAAGCCAGCTCTCCCCGCTCTGCTTGTGGAGGGCGCCCCGGGCCTGCAGACCGCCCTGGCCTCCCTGGCGGCTGTCCACCCCCGTGGCCGCCTGCGCCTGCCTCCGAGTGGGCTGCTGGCTGGGCTCAGGCTGGCCCCTCGAGTCTGCTTCCTTTCCACCAGCATGCCTGGGCCCACCTCACTTGGGAGGGGCATGGATGCACTCTGCTGTCCCAGGGCCCTTCCCGCGACTGCAGGGCACGGGTGGGTATGTGTAACATGACTGCTGTGTACCTCTTGGCCAGGGAGACCCCACCTCCACCCAGTACTGTCCCTGGCCCTAGGCCTGGGGGTGCCAAGAGCTGCCCGTAGCACTTAATTGTTCTGGTTGGGAGAGAAGATTTCCCTTGGGGAGGATGGTGGGTCAGTAAGGAGGGGCAAGACAAAGCAGGGTCTCTCAGGGCCTGGAGGCTTGGCAGCAGCTGACAGGTGGAGGCAGGCCTCTTCAGAGCCTCGTCCTCCCTCTTGTGGGGTATGGGGTGGCTGCGGTCCTGGCCCTCTGTGCCCACTCAGAACCAGTTTCCTTGGCAGCAGGAGCCTGGGCAGGCAGGTGGGGAGTGAGGGACAGGGACTCTTGAGGGAAGGTGCTTTGCCCAGGGTCTGGCAGAACCTGTGGAGTTGAGCAAGGAGGCATTGAGGGCAGTTCTGTCAGATGTGGCAGGTGAGGGGTGCTGGCTGGGGTGGGGGTGTGGGGCAGAGGCCCTTTTGGGAGGCTGGCTGCTGAGGCCAGGGCTGTCCTGCAGGGGATGCATGTGGGTAATGCTCAGTGCTGAGCAGGAAATCTTTATAATGAGATTTTGGGGGTACCTGGAGCTGAGGGCTGAGCAGGTGTGGAGCTCTGGCCCCCACCCCCCAGCTGGAAGCTGCAGTTCTGCTCACATATAGTAGGGCTCAGAACAGGCCTTTGCCACTCAGGTTAATTAACCACTCAGATTAGTTTATGGAGACTTAAATTGGGCTGATGAGAGGTGAGCAGTTGAGTGCTGTGCCTCCAGCTTGTGCCCACAGCCCCGGATCCTGCAGGGGTTTCTGGGAACCCCTGTTAGCAAGATGCCAGAAGTCAGGGTGCCCTGCATGGGAATATCCATCAGTTGGACCTTGAGCCAAGCCTAGCAGAGGGCCAGGCAGGCTGGGATCTGGGGTAACTTCCGGCAAAGGATGCCCTCATTTTACTCTGTAGACCCTTGCTACCCTCCTGGCTGTGGAGGTGTGGGCAGGAGACCCAGCTGTGGGCTCAACCAGCCTGTGGAAGGACAGACACAGGATCAGAGGAAGCAGAACAGGAGGTAGGGCATCTGGGCCTGGCAACTTCCCACCTTGGTCCCGTCCCTGGCTAGGGTCCCCTCAGCTAGTTTGGACTTTGAGACAGGGATAGGCCAAGCAGGACCTGACTTTCTACCTCCTGGCTCTGCCTCCAGAGCTCAGCATCTCTGCTGGAGCCTTTATGGGGTCAGATGCAGCAGGTGAGCCGGGCACAGTGCTGGCCCTCTCCTGCCCCAGGCTTTCTCTGAGCCTTTGACAGAGATAAAACCCTGAGGAGGAGGAGGAGGAGTCCTCGGAGGAGTCCTCAAGTCGGCACAGGAAGACCGTGTGGCGCTTCGAGACAGGCAGGCGTTTCGTGCAGGGGAGCGGCGCGAACACTGAACACTACCCGCATTGTAATCGGAGAGGGGCTGGGGGAAGAGAGAGACTGAGCGAGGGCGGCTGACCCCACGCTCCCGGGGGACAGGTGGGAGAGGCGGAACGAGGAGAGAGTGAAGGATTCCAGAGGTGGGCCGGCTTCCTCTCTCGCAGACAGACACGGGAGGGAGGCGGGCAGCGGGCCAGCCCCGTACCTGCAGTTCCAATCTGTGGTCCTGACAGCTGCAGCCACTTTGGGGAGGGGGAGGGGAGGGGGCTCATCGAGAGCGGAAAAATCCCAGCCGACACATCAGCCAGTTGCTGCCTGTGTCCGGTGCAGTCTGGGGGTGGGGGACCTGTCCTTGGGGCTGGGCGGCCCCCCAGGAAAGCACTTATCCTGGGTCTGTGCGTGCCCCTGGCCAGCCTGGCCTGGGCCCTCAGAGTGTGGTGCCTGACCTGGAGGGGTCACATGTGTTTCCTGGCAGCCCGCAGGTGCTGAGCAGGGCGGGGCGGCGGGCCTGTGGGCGCAGGCAGCCTGGTGATGAATCATGTGGTGCCGCCAGCAGCTCGTTCCCCAGGCTTGGGACAGGGAGCTGACAGCCGAGGCTGAG
>NW_007256815.1:553540-557946 GCF_000164805.1 Carlito syrichta
CGAGGCTGAGCGGAGCGTTTCCAGCCCAGCTCTGCTCACAGGGGCGGCTGCTGGCCCAGGGTGCGGGCTGGGCCCCCCTTCCTTCCCAGCTGCCTCTGTGGGGCACAGGCAGAGGGAGCCCTGGGTCTTTGTCCCGCAGCTCCCTGGCTTGGTGCAGGAGGCCAGCATTCTGGGAAGGAAGCCAGGGGCTGGGGTGGGCAGGGAGCACCTGCCGTCCCTTGGCCCAGAGGCTGTGAGTAACGTATGGACTTGCGTGGGGCACAGGGCTGTGGGCCGGCCTACGCCGCCCTCGGTCTGGTTTGAATTTCTGGAGCAGTGGAGGGTGACGGAGTGTTCCTCCCCGCCCCTCCCCTCCCCTCTTGCTGGCTGGCGGGCCAGGCCCTCGGCCACTGCTACCGGTGCAGCTCAGGGAGCGGCTGGGCTGGCTGCCCAGGCCTGAGGCTGGCCAAGCTGCAGCCGCAGTCGGAGTCAGGCCTGCAGTGGAGGGCTTGGCCGTGCACACGCCGCACCCCAACTGGCCGGGCCCTGGGGATCCTTCCGGCTCCAAGGCCTCTGTTGCGTTTCCATCCCCTTTCATCTGGTGTTCGACACCCTGAACTGTGGCCCCTGTATTGTGAGCTCCTACCTCCCTTTCCCCTACACTCTGGCTTAGTTCTGCCCAGACCCCCCAGCTCGACCCACGCCCTCCCACCTGCTCCAGTTGCCTCCCTCACTCCCAGCTGGCCTCCCTTCCTGCATTCCTCCAAGCCACAGGGTGCCCATTGGTGCCGGCCACTGAGTCCCTGATGCTCACCTGCTTAGGCCAGTAGCCCCTGCAAAACGAGGTGTCCTTTTCCCTCACACTTCGGTTTGCTCTTTGGGGACTTTCTCTCAGTGTCTTTCCAAGTTCATGTTCCTCTGGTTTGTCCCCAATGCTGACTGGCTGCTCTGACCGCCAAGGTGAGGGTCCATGTGTAAGGTTTGCAAACTGCCCCCCGCCCCCACAGACCCAGATCTGGAAATATGAGGCCTGTGGATGACAGGCGGGGGTCATGGACCCCTGCACTGAACTACACCCTAGGCCCAGTGGAGTGAGGGGCCTGGCTCGGAGCCCTGGGGCTGTGGGCGTGTACGCAGAGTGCAGGGTGCCCTGGCCAGGCCGTGCTTCTGGGCTTGTCCCACTTCTCACTCACCGTGTCCTCAATGCCTGGGAGGGTGGGGGCATGGTGCAGCGAGGAAAGCGCCTGGAGAGGACAAGGGGCCCTCTCAGACCCTAGCTGTATTCCACATCCCTTGGGGCCTGGTGTGCTGGCGGGCGGGGACTTGTGCAGTGACCGAACTTGTCCTCTCCTCCCCTCCCTCTGGCCAGCTGTAGGCTCCTGCAGGATTAAGGAGAGGAAATTTGGGGTTGGGTTTCTCTCTGAACGAAACCTGCCGTAGTGACTTTTTATCCCGTTATATTTCTATCAGATTGGACACAGCCCCCCTCTAGCCCTTAATGGCTCTGGCTTTGAGAATTTCCTCCAAAATTACACCACCGCTTCCTGCTCCTCTGTTCCCTGGAGCCTGTCTGTAGAGGAGGGGGCAGCTCTGGCCCTGCCCTGCTTGAATGCCCACATGGGCCTCAGCACCTGGTCTCCCCCTAGGGCACGTCCGTGCCTGCACTGAGGAGGGGCCCGGGGCCGGCCAGCCACCCCACCACTGCACCTGGCGCCCTTGGCCATTCCCCACCCGACCGGAAGTCAGGCTGCTGGCCCGCCTGGGTGGGTGGGGGAGGTGGTCTGTATAGGTCCACCCTGCCTTTCTTCTCTCTGTGCCCACTGAGCTCACACCACTAAACTGTAATTGTCACGTGCAAGATTTTAATGGTCGGCCAGCTGTGCACGGAGTGCTACAGGAGCTAAATCAACCTTCTCGTGGCAGTCAGGGTCTTTGGGGAGTGGGCCACAGTGGTAGAAGGATGACAACAGCCACAGGTTCTTCAGTGTGGGAAGTGCTTCCAGGGGCTGAACTAAGTATGACACTGTGTGGGGGGGTGCCACTCCAATTACAGCTTGTAGAGGTAGGGAGCCCACAGCCTTCTCTGGGGGCCTGGGTAGGCACCTTGGGTGCCACCTCGCCCATGTTCTTAGGCCCACCCGGGCCTGGGAACCCACTCTGGTAGGCAGCACTGCCTGATTAACCCCATGTGTCACTTCTTGGGGCTCTGTAAAGACTGTGGTGCCGGTTGCCAATGACCAAGTTCCCAAGGTCAGGCACAGTGCCTTCCTCACCCCTCAGGGGTCCCTGGGTCTCAGGCAGGCCCACAGGACAAGGCTGCTTGTTGCTAACCTCAGTGTCCCCTGCTGTATGGCAGGGGCTTCGTCCTTCCCTTGCCCTCTCCCTGTCTTCTGCCATGCAGCTCCCCCCCCTCCCCTAGCCAGCTCCTCAGCCCCTACCCCACAGCTCCCCGACAGGAGGCTCTTTGTGGGTGAGCTAAGCCTGTCTCTCCTCACTCTGCCTTGGCCCAGGGAGGGATGGCCCCAGCCCTGGAAAGCGGGGGATCTTCCCAGAGAACTGAGACACCCAGTCCAGGAAGAATGGGGCCTCCAGGGTGGGAGTGTAAGCTCAGGCTTGGGGTGGGATGGGGGTGAATCTCAAACTTTTCAAGAGGACAGTCTGCCTTGTATTTGAAGATATTGTTTTGTTTTTAATTATACAAAATTTCCAGACTTTATATTATCATATCAAAGACATAAGATGCCAACACATAGTGACCGGAAGAAAACCCAGGCAGGAAGCCAGCATGGAAAGTTCCAGTGGGCCTGGGCAGGTGCTGGGGCCAGCTCAGAGTCCTGCCCCTGCCGCCTGTCTGTCCGTCTGTCTGTCCAGCGACCCTGCTCACAGCCAGGGCGGTGCTGGCCCAGGGGGCATGCTCTCAGCAGGCCTTGCCCATGTCTGGTCCAAGGTGGGGGCTCTCCGTGGCTCACCCAGGGGTGTCCACCTCCCCCAGCAGCATCTGCCTCCTGGCCGCTGTGGGCCCACCTCCTAACTTCGAATCGCTGTCTTTCTGTCGCGGTCCTTGCTCTGCAGAGGGGAAGGAGGAGTGTCAGGGCCTGGGCAGAGACCTGGCGCCACCCAATAGCACCAGCCCACGCCTCTGGCTTCTCCACTGGGTGCGGTCTCAGGTGGCCGGTGCTGAGGCACCCCTTCCCAGCTTGCCCCAGCTTCCCTCGTGCATTTTGGGGAGGGGAGCACACTGCTGCACAGCCGAAATTGTAAAATTAAATTTCCCAGATGTTCAGGCCCCAGGAGCTCGCGCGTGCTGTCTGCAGAGGAAATGGGGATTGGGAAAAGCCGTGCCATATTTTCTCCCTGCTCACCCTGCTTTTCCGGTGCCACCAAGCCCAGCAGGAGCTGTAAATCACAGCTGGCCAGCATCTCCTGCAGCATGGCCCTCATCCCCCGGCCCCCACATCTCCTGCTAGCCTTTGCCTTCATGCCCTTGGCCCATCCTTGCAGCAGCCCTGCAGGACCTGGTGTCTTGGTGTGCAGCCCAGGGTTGAGGGGGACAGCAGGTGCCCAATAGGCCTTAGGCCAGTGGTGGGTTGCAGGGACTGTAAGGTGGCATATGGACCCCAGGGATCCCTCCTTTACTGCTTCGCTGTTTCCCTCAAATGTCCTTCCCGTGGAGGCAGGGCAGGTGGTCTGGAACCAACAGCTTACTTCCTGAACTCGGATCACTCACTTCACTTCTCAACTTGTGAAGTGAAGCTTGGAGCAGCCCTGGTCCAGCTCCCCAGCCTCTCCCAGGCTGGTGTCTGCCCTGCCTGCCCCCCTGGTTCTGGGTGGTCCCCTCTGGCCATTGCTACCTGTTTCCCCTTATTTGCAGGCCCCTGTGAGCCAGTTGAGTGGGTCCTGTATCCTAGAGACTCCTGAGAAGCGGTCCCAGGAGAAAACCCCAGCCCTCCCCAGCTGCAGCCTTCCTTGGGCTCGGCTTGAGTTACAAGTGTCCCTGTCTGTGCCCTGTTGGGGAGTCCTGCCTTGGCAGCCTCGCCTTCTCTGCCTGGCAGGTAGGGGCTGAGGGGTGAGTTGGAGGCCCCCTTGGCGCGTGCTCACCAACTTTCTCTGGTTGCTGAGGCAGAAGGTGCAGATCTGTTTGGGCTGGGCGTTCTCGCCGTCGCGGGCTGGGGCTGGCGGGGGCGGAGGGCTGCCGGCGCGCGCCGCGTGGAAGAAGGCTGGCCCCGAGTGGCACGGCTGCCCGTCGCCACAGGCCTCGCCCACCAGGAGCACGTTGCCCAGGTGCGAGATGTAGCTGGAGGCCAGGCGCAGCGTCTCGATCTTGGAGAGCTTGCGGTCGGCGGGCTCCGTGGGGATGAGCGTGCGCAGCGCCGTGAAGGCCGTGTTCACACTGTTGGTGCGGTCTCGCTCGCGCGCGTTCGCAGTGT
>NW_007256815.1:558603-631913 GCF_000164805.1 Carlito syrichta
CTGACCCTCCTCCTCAGCACAGGGAGAAAGGTCAGGGGACCCACGACCCCACACTCTCCCCTGGCATAACCGAGCTAGCCCAGCCGCCCTGGCCCCAGTGCCTGACCGCACCCTGTCTGCCTCTCCCTCCCATGTGCACTGGGGCCTGTCTGTGCCAGGCTGTATGCAGGGGGCGGGCATAGAGGAGCATGGAGGGGCTGGAGTTCAGTCCCAGCCCCAGTGGTTCTTTGTGAGGTAGCCCAGCCTGCTTGTCCCGCACCTGCCCCCCAAGCCTGGCACAAGATGTACCTCCTAGATCCTCTCCAGCTCTTGTTCATCTGATTCCAGCTCTGTAGCTTCAGAGAAACTGCCCCCAGTCCCTGCTCCCTTGCTGTGTGCTCCCCATAGGCTTCCTTCTTGGCCAGGTTGGGGAATGGAAACACATGGATAACACCCAGTTCCTTCCCAGGGCCACCAGGCCCCTCAAAACACACACACACCGATCCATCCAGTTTGGGGATGACCATGTGGTTTGGGGAATGCTAGAGGCCCCCCCACCCCATGGAAAGAAGAACATTCTCAGCAGTGGGCAGGGGCACGGGAGAGTGCCTGGAAGTGAACCTGATGGAGCCCAAGGGGTCCTGTCCTGCTGCAGGGGGGCCTCAGGCTCCCAGCTGTGTTCTGTCTTGTCTGGGCCCCTCCCCCTGTGGCTACTGTTGCAGGAAGCGGCCGCCTGGGCAGCAGTCCCCAGGCTGGAAGGAGTGAGGGTGGTGGCTGGCAGGGGCTGCAACCAGGAATGTGTGTCCAGGAATGTGGCTGCTCTGCCCGCCTGGGGAAGGGGGGCAGGACCAGTAGCGGTTGGAGGGTGGTCTTCGGCTGCCTGCAGGGTAGGACACAGATGCTTTTACCTCCCTATGGAATAGATGAGATGGGGTCTTCCCCCAAACCCCTGACTTGTAGCTGCCCACTTCTGCCTAAGGCCCTTGCCAGGGGAGGGAGCCCACGGGCGATGAGGTCATCCCCGTCTGTGGCTGCCCAGAGTCCTGGCCAAGGAATCCATCTAGGGGGGAGCTCTGGGGTTGGCACCACTTCAGTGGAAAATGTGAAGGTGCAGCTCTGGCGCCTCCAAGGGCGGGGTGGGGGGCAGTGCCGGCCGCCATGCCACGTCAGGCCCCAGGGCCAAGGAAAGGGCACGTGTTGGGGTCTGACTGTCCTCGGGGTGCTCGAGGCTCATGCTGATACTTTCGTCCTTTACCTTCCTCATCTGTGCCTCCTGGGTTGCCTGAAGTGGGGATGGGCCTAGTAGGGTCAAGGGCTGATATGGTGGCCCATGGCTGCAGGACATCCGAAACACAGTGGGCAATGTGCCTCTGGAGTGGTACGATGATTTCCCCCACGTGGGCTATGACCTGGATGGCAGGCGCATCTATAAACCCCTGCGGACCCGGGATGAACTGGACCAGTTCCTGGACAAGATGGATGATCCTGACTACTGGTGAGAGGCTACTGTGCTGGGGTGAGCTTGAGAGGGTGAGGCCAGTGGGACTAGAGCCTGGTCTGACTGGCGGGTGGGCCCCCAGGCGCACTGTGCAGGACCGGATGACAGGGCGTGACCTGAGGCTGACTGATGAGCAGGTGGCCCTGGTGCGGCGGCTGCAACGGGGCCAGTTTGGAGATGCAAGCTTTGACCCATATGAGGTAGGTAGTAGTGGCTGGCCTGGGGGTCTGGAGGTAGCAGCAGGGCCTTGCTGTCTAGCCCACATGCTCATGCCTGTCCCTCCAGCCAGCTGTGGACTTCTTCAGTGGGGACATCATGATCCACCCAGTGACCAACCGCCCAGCCGACAAGCGCAGCTTCATCCCATCCTTGGTGGAGAAGGAGAAGGTAGGAGCAGCCCTGTCTCCCAGGGCACGGGTTCTGTGCTGCCCGCCCTGACCTGGGCTGTCTGTACAGGTCTCTCGCATGGTACACGCCATCAAGATGGGCTGGATCCAGCCTCGCCGGCCCCGAGACTCCACCCCTAGCTTCTATGACCTGTGGGCCCAGGAGGACCCCAATGCTGTGCTGGGGCGCCACAAGATGCATGTACCTGCACCCAAGCTGGCCCTACCTGGCCATGCCGAGTCATACAATCCACCTCCTGAATATCTACTCAGTGAGGAAGAGGTAGGCCTGTGCTGGGGCTGAGGTCTGGGCCCTAGCCCGTGTGTTCCTGGCTCACCCACAACTCTCCACTTTTATAGCGTTTAGTGTGGGAGCAGCAGGAGCCCAGCGAGAGGAAACTCAGCTTTTTGCCGCAGAAGTTCCCGAGCTTACGGGCTGTGCCTGCCTACAGCCGCTTCATCCAGGAGCGTTTTGAGCGCTGCCTCGATCTGTACCTGTGCCCACGACAGCGCAAGATGAGGGTATGTGAGGGTGGCACGCCTGGGGGGTGTGAGGGGCAAACAAGGATGACTAGGTGCTCTCCTGCCCCAGGTGAATGTGGACCCTGAAGACCTCATTCCCAAACTGCCTCGGCCAAGGGACCTGCAGCCCTTCCCCACATGCCAAGCGCTGGTAAGTGGTTACTGGGAAGGGGGACATGTACTCCATGTCTGTCTCCTCACTGCTACCTCCTCCGCAGGTCTACAGGGGCCACAGTGACCTTGTCCGCTGCCTCACTGTGTCCCCGGAGGGCCAGTGGCTGGCTTCAGGTGGGCCTGAGCTAGGGTAGCCCTGAGCTGGGGGACTGGGTGGGAGGGCCAGGCGCTGAGAGCCCTCTCTGTTGTATCCAGGCTCTGATGATGGCTCAGTGCGGCTCTGGGAGGTGGCCACCGCCCGCTGTTTAAACACGGTGCCTGTGGGTGACGTGGTGAGGAGTGTGGCCTGGAACCCCAACCCCACCATCTGCCTGGTGGCTGTAGCTGTGTAAGTGGGGCCTGGGGTGTAAGGACACAAGGGGTGGCATGGTGCTGAGGGGCTAATGTCTGGCCTGACCCACAGGGAGGACTCAGTGCTGCTGCTGAACCCAACTCTGGGAGACCGGCTGGTGGCAGGCAGCACTGACCAGCTGCTGGGAGCCTACACCCCATCTGAGGAGCCTACCCTGCAGCCTGCCAGTTGGCTGGAAGCCTCAGAGGAGGAGCGTCAGAGGGGCCTACGACTGCGTATCTGCCACAGCCAGGTATGGGATGTGGGGGCTATAGGAGGGCATGTGGGGCCTGGCTCAGCCAATCATGCCAGCCTTGCTTTCCTGCAGCCAGTGACACAGGTAACCTGGCATGGGCGTGGGGATTACCTGGCCGTGGTGCTGGCCACCCAGGGCCACACTCAGGTGCTGATTCACCAGCTGAGTCGGCGCCGCAGCCAGAGTCCATTCCGCCGCAGCCATGGACTGGTGCAGCGTGTGGCCTTCCACCCTGCCCGGCCCTTCCTGCTTGTGGCCTCCCAGCGCAGTGTCCGCCTCTACCACCTGCTTCGCCAGGAGCTCACCAAGAAGCTGATGCCCAACTGCAAGTGGGTGTCCAGCCTGGCAGTGCACCCTGCAGGTGAGGATGTCAGGGGACGGCACACCCTGCATGGGTGGGGGTAGTGTACCCTAAGGTGTGGTGGGTTGCCCCCATCACTGCCTTTGGCTTCCTAGGTGACAACATCATCTGTGGGAGCTACGACAGCAAGCTGGTATGGTTTGACCTGGATCTTTCCACCAAGCCATACAAGGTGCTGAGGTGAGGAGAGGTAGGGGTGTGGATGCAGCTGGCTGGGCCCCTCCCTCCAGCCCTGAGCGTGCCTTCAGTCCAGCCCCCCCATCTCCAGGCACCACAAGAAGGCCCTGAGGGCTGTGGCCTTCCACCCACGATACCCACTCTTCGCTTCTGGTTCAGATGATGGCAGCATCATAGTCTGCCACGGCATGGTATACAAGTGAGTGCCGACCCCTGACTGGCCCCTCCCCAAGGGACCTGTCCAGCTGTGCCCTGAGCTGTCCTTCTCTCCACAGCGACCTTCTGCAGAACCCACTGCTGGTGCCCGTCAAAGTGTTGAAGGGACACACGCTGACCCGAGACCTGGGTGTGCTGGATGTCATCTTCCATCCGACCCAGCCATGGGTCTTCTCCTCAGGGGCAGATGGGACCATCCGCCTCTTCTCATAGCCACACTGGTCTGCCCTGCCTCTCAGCAGTGCTGTTCGGGGTTGGGGGTCAGGGCGCATGTGCTCAGAATCTTCAATAGAACTTTTTCGCCCTGCTGCTTGGCACTCCCACCTTCTTGATTTGGGGTTCCTGACAAGCTAGGCCTTCACCCCACTAATTTTCTGAAACTGGTTGGGGGAGGGGCATGGCACTCTGGGCCAGAACACCTCTAGCCTGTCCTAGGAGAGGCTGTGTCACTCTATCCCACCATCACTGAGAGCAGATGGCTTTATTGGGCACATATATTCTCCATCCTGTCTGGCCTTCAGCACCTCCTTCACTGAAGGCTCAGGTTTGATCTCCAACAGTCCCTGACCCAGGTCCAGGCAGGCTTTCTCAGAGGCCCTATCTGAGCAGGCACGAATCTAGCTGGGTATTGCTTGCAGGAGGTGCTGGCTGGAGCCTCAGGCAAACTTCACCAGGCGACCCAGGGCCTCTGCAGCCCTGGTGCGCACCATGGGGGCTGGGTCCTTGAGCAGGAGCTGGAGTGCTGTGGATGGAGAAGGAGGCTGCCTGGGGGCCTCTGAAGACTTCCATCGCCCCCCTTCCCAGCCACCATGCCTGGGGGCTGACCTCGGCAGGCCCCAAGTCTGCGCGTGGGCCATACTCTCTCCTGACAGACAGGCCTCTGCTGGGAGGGCTTAGGAGCCAACGGAAAGATAGTTTTTCCTTTTTTAGTGTTTTTTAAGCTCTTTTGGAACAGTTAAGAAGTTTCCGTGAATTACTAGAGACGATGAGGTCACCAGTGACAGGGAAAAAATCCTGAAATCCAGGAAAATCACTTAGTCCCCGCGGGTACCCACAGGGTCAGCGGGGCCCCAGCAGAACCTGCAAGTTTGGGACCTGTGGTGGGGAGGGAAGCTCACCCAAGATGAGCTGGTCCAAGTCCACCTGCGGCCGGTGCTCAGGCTCTGCATGCAGCACCAGGAACCCTGGAAGAGGGGAAGATGTGGGGGGCGAGGATTGGGCACTGGGGGGAGGTGTCAGGCAAGGGTGGGCATGCAGAGAGGGCAGTGCTCACCTGTGAACATGGGGGCAGCGGCACGGACGTCTTCCCAGCTGCTCTTGAAGTAGAACAAGTTGGTGCTCACCAGACGACCCAGCAGGTCTGGGAAGTGGTATGTCTGTGAGGAGACCTCAGTCAATCCGGCCCTGCCTGGCTGCACCGCCCACCCTGTGCCAACTACCCCTTACCAGGTGCTTGCAGGTGGTATTGAGGAACTCCCCAAAGTGTAGGCCCCGACCCTCCTGCAAGTGCTTCTGGAAAGTGGTCGACAGTTCCTCACACTCCAGGTTTGGGCCGCACATGCGCAGGGCGAACCTGCAGGCCTGAGGGGCAGGATGCTGAGGCACTGAATCCGGCTGAGGCTGCCCACACCCAGCCCCACTGGCTACTCACACTGGCCACAGGGGCCTGAGGGTCCTGCAGGTGCAGCAGCAAGGGCACCAGCCCGCCAATGACCTGCTCCAGGAAGACGTCCTCGCAGGCTCCATGGCATGCCTTGTTAAGGTGCCCAAAGAGGTGGATGGATGCTGCCCGGAACTCCATCTTCTCCTGGGGGGCAGTGTGGCAAGCATCACCTCACAGGCATAACCTTCCTGTGGGCTTGGCCATCCATGCTAGGGCCCCTCCCTGGGCTGTACTCCTTGCCCCATGCCATAGATGATGCCCCTGCCTGACACAGGCCAGGAGGGGCTGGGAACCTGGGAATAATGACAGGTTGACGAGAAAAGACCCCTGACGACAGGTGTAGGGGAGTGTAGGAGGAGTGCCAGGCCCAGCAAAGCAGTGTGTCCCTTGTAGGCTTAGATCTGTACTCCAAGGATCTATTTGGCAGCAATAGGGAGAGTGAACTGAGCAAAGTGGGGAGAGGCTTAAGGCTCTGAGGGGAAGAGGCAGGAATGGGCCCTGGGCTTGGCTCGGGGCGAAGAGTATTAGGGCCCTCCCCTTCCCTGGCCCAGCCTACGCTGTCGAAGAAGGGCCGGATGCGGATGGCGACGTGCAGCAACACTGAGCGTAGGTCCCAGGGCTCCACCAGGTGCAGCAGCCGTGCAAGGCCTGTCATGGCCTCCAAGGCCACTAAGCTCTGTGGGTCATCCCCGTCGTCCAGCCCGTTGATCATGGCTGTCAGGAGCTGTGGGCCACGTGCCCGCACCTGGGGATCCCCTACACTCAGCCTGGGTCCTGGAGTCACAGCCTGCTACCCTGCAGGCCCATCCCTTCCCAGAGCTGTGTCCACGGGGCTGGTTCCATGCATGCCCCCACTGCCCACAGCCATGCAGCCTGGGTCCCAGAGGGACTGGCAGCCAGCCTACCTTGTCAGGGGATCCAGAGGCCAAGTTGGCCAGGCCACGGAGCACCAGCCGCCGCACGCTGGCACATTTATCCTTCTGCCGGGCTGCCAGGTTGTCCATCAGTGACTCCAGGAGCATCAGGTCATTGACCACATTGTTGTTGAGCAACTGAAGGCAGAGGTGCTGTGACTGACCCCTAGGGGCTCCCCCGACCCTGACCAGCCCAGGCCCAAGACACCAAAGAATGTCCCTGCATTGGGTACAGCAGATATGAGGCACCTAGTGCATGGCTGAAGGCCTGCCTCCTCCTCGGATCTTTGGCAATGCCCCCCATTTCTGTTGACTCCCTACTGCATACCTTGGGTAAGTTCTCAGCATCAGTGGCTATGAGGGCCAAAACAACTGCCATCAAGGGAGCAGGGGAGGGAGGGCCCTGGCTGTTGGACTGCCCTCACCCAGGGCCTGGCCCAGCTGTAGACCTGGAGCTTCTGTCTAGTGTAGGCTGGGCACAGTGATGGTGTTATTACCAGGTGGGACTGAGCGAGGTTGGGTAGGGGAGAGAGAGCTCCCTTTCACCCTACTGGCCCCTTTTAGTGGGCAGATAAGGGTACCTTCTGTCAGTCCACAGCAGGAGGCCCACCCTCACACCCAGCTTCTCTCCCCATAAGACTCCTACCTCAGCCAGGAAGGCTGTGCAGGTAACCCTCTGGATCTCGTAAGCACTGCTGTGTGCACATACCAGAGCCTTCATCACCTGGGGGAGCCGGGGACCCACACACTGGGCCATGGCCCTGGGGGAGGAGGCAACCGAGAGGTGCAGGGGCTGGAGGTGCCCACCCTGGATGCTGCACTGAACTGCTTCCCTCCCAGACACACCACACACCCCTCTGAGCCCACCTCTTAGGACCTCTCCCCAGTCTCTGCTGGGTGAGAGCCCAGGACACCATCTGACATGCAAGGCTGACCCTGTCCCCTGTGCCCACACTGCTACACAGGCTGCTCCTTACTCTGGTCCCATCGGCTCCTGTGTGACACTGGGGCCCCCACCTGACCTGTTGAATTCTGTGCTTCCTGTGGGTCCAAGGCCCCCAGAGGTCCCTGAACAGGACCCCAGCTGGAACTCGGCCAACTGCAAGGCTGTGCTGTGCTGGGGCCGCTCACCTGGCCAGCCGGGTGGTCCCCTCCTCGTGCCCTGCCGAGGCCCTGAGCAGCTCCCAGCCTCCCTCTAGCTCCATGCACTGCACCACATCCTCACTGCCACCTCGAAGCAGCACGACCCGCAGAGCGTCCACTGCAGAGCTGTGGGATTATGAAGGGGCTCAGTCAGCAGGGGGCATACCTGCCGTGGGTGGGGTGCTGAGCTGTGCACACTCCTCCCACCTGAGCCAGAGGCCCTGGTAAGCCACTTGCCAGTCTGCATGCTTCATGCATGTCCACACATAGTGCCCATCCCATCCTCTGGGAAGCAGGTTTTGGACAATCTCCCAAGAGGCCCTGCGTGCCCCTCAGGGTTGATGAGGGGCCTGAGGCAAAGACCCAGCCTGGGTCGAGCTAGTGAGGTCAGTTTGTGGCCACGTAGCCACCAGCCTCAGAGTTGGGCACAGACAAAGCCTCTGGCTGCACCAGCCTTTCCTTCTAGATACCCAGGACTACAGTCATAACAAGGATGCACCATGGCCCCAGGATATCAGCAGAAGCCCACATCATACTGCAGGCTCTTTCCAACGTTCTACCTACCAGTAGGCCTGCAGCCAACTTACACACTGCTAGTCCCCAGGGGCCATGCCATAGCCCCCCACCCCTGGGCCTGTTCTTGCCTCTGAGTCATCTTGGAGTACTCACAGCTGTACAATCATATCTATCCCAGGAGACCCCAGGGCCTGCCAAAAGGGATGGCAGGCCAGGTCCCTGACCAATCCTACATGTTGACAAGGCTGGCAGGTGACTAAGCAAGAGAACCTAGCTGAAGCCTGCAGGCCCACCTGGCAGGGCCTTCTGTAGCTCTCCTGCCCACTGGCTGCCTCACACATCAGGCCCTACACTGACCTGTGGACGTCTGTGTCCACAAGGCATAATCTCATGAGCTCCTGGCCCACAGGAGGACACCACAGGCAGCGTGCTGCCCCGCCATGAGGCAACATCTGTGACTGCGGTAATAGCATCCACTGTACTGCCAGGCATTGGCCCACAGGTCCTCTTTCCAAGATGGGCTCTGTTGACTGCGAGTGGCTATAGCTGTACTGCCTAGCTGTGGCATGTTGCGATGTAGGGCAGGCCCAGGAGGAGCAAGTGGCTCCACTGAGGCTGGAACACAGGCTTTACTGGCCTATACTGTTTGGGGCCCTCATACAGATGGGGCCTAGGGAGAAGGGTGAGGTGGGCACAGGAGCATGTGTTTGGGATTCAGTGATAGGTCCCATGAGGCTTCTGGGCAGTCAGACTGGCAGGGCTGAGGGACCTCAGCCTGAGAGCTGGGCTGGAGCTGAGGAGGCCCAGGAGTCCTGACAGCCCAGGAACCAGATTCCAGCGGCCTGCTCCCAGTCCCACACTGTCTCTATGGATGTCTCTGGGTATCTGGTGCTGACCAGCAGCTGGGCCAATATCTAATGCAGCCCTTGACGAAGATCCATAGATTCCATCTTCTCTGGGGCTCCTTGCCCTTGTAGAAAGCACTAGAAGGCAGCTCTTGGTATCCTAGGAGTCCCATGGCTCCAGTCAGGGGAGGGTCTGGTCTCCAAGCCCAGAGGGCCTGCATGCCAAGGGGCTTCCAGCCCTGGATCCCTGGATAAGGGGCAGCCAACACTGACCACATGCAGACAAAGTACCACACCAGTCACTGCGGTCACTAGTCAGGTGTTCACAGTGCACTCCATGAGGATGCAGGCTGGGCCAGCCACAGGCTGAGTGAAGACTTGTGGGGCCACAGCTGATTCCAGCTGGACCCTGTGATTCAAGCCAGGGTCTGTCTCAAGTGTAGCTCTCCCACCATCTCCATATCCTGTTCTAGGTTTTGCAGATCTCTGGACCAGGGGCTGCACTCCAGCCTGCAAATGGCGCATTTAGCAATTGTGGCCGGCTACAACAAATCTAAGGGGAAGTGCAAGTTTGGCTTAAGGATAGGTTAACAATTTAGATGAGGGTTTCTCTCCCTTGTCTATGTGGTGAGGGTCTGATCCACTGGCTGATGGCCTGTCCACGAGGCTCTGCAAGAGGCCCAGCCTGAAGGGTGTGCAGCCCAGGGACACCCGGGCATGGCGTGTGAGGCCTGCAGCCCCACACCTCACAGGTAGACAGAGCTGATTCCCAGCATGCCAGGCCTGGGACGAGTGGCTATTACGTCCCCATCCACATTTTCCACTCAGTCTGCAAGGAACCAAGCAGGCCCTGGTGCCCGTCTCCACTGGAGTTTACAAGCCAGCTTGTGGCTGAGCAGTCCTGTGTGGTGGAAAGGTGAAGTGAGGCTGTCCTCCCATGCATCCTGGGCTGAGGTGCACACCCAAATCCAGACACCTGGGAGGGACAGAGTCAGAGCAGTAAAGGATGGGTAGTAGCACCCAGAGCTCCCTGTCAGGCTCATGGTCCCTGGGGGTCAAGTGGCACTGCCAGGCCTGCCCGGATTGTCAGCTTCTTCTGCTTATGCTATGGCCCCAGGAGTCTGTGTGTACCCTAAGATGCCACAATGTCAACCCAGGAATGGCCCCAGAGACTGCTAAAGCTCTGGGAATGGCAGGCCTGGCCTGGCTTCTACACTCACCGACAGCATGCGGCTCTACTTTGCCCATCCTTTGTACTCCTGCCCTAGAACCCAGAGTCCACTCAGAGACTGCCAGACTCCAAAATCCAATGACAGCCAGAGAAGAAGAAAGCCCCTGAGGGGGCCTGGAGCATATCAGCAACTCCTACTGCATTGGGCTATGAGCACAAGCCCAGGCTGCTCTGCCAGGACAGTTCCATGGTCAGACCCAGCTCACATTCAAGACTCCCCACAGCTCCACGTTCTGAAAAAAGACAACTTCCTCATCCTACCTGAGCTCCCCCACAAAGCCCCACCAGCTGCCTGAAGCCTGCACTGCCACACAGACTTGCTGACCTGCCTACACAGAGGCGAGAAGAGAGCCCAGGGAGGCCACAAACAGGAGACCTTCTTTTCAGTATGAGAAGTATGGACATGACCTGCACCCAGGCAAGGCACCAGCTCCCTGGGAGCAGACTCACCCTTGGGCTCCCACCATTTAGAAGATCTGCCACTGGCCCTTCATACCCTCTCCTCAGAGCTAGAGAGTCGGTGCTGTCCCCTCCCCACCTTACATGTGCACACACATGTATATACATGTGTGTACACACACACACACATACAAACACCTGTGCTTACAAACCAGCATTGCAGACAGGAGGAGAGAACCCAGTTACCTGCAGGGCTCCAAGTTTCTGGTGAACGGGGCTGGGCTGGTGCCCCTCCTCTCCCTGGCCTGCAGGTTCCGGGGCAGCTGGACACCCATGGTGCAGCTGACGCGCAACAGAAGTGCCACAAACAGCTGGGGATAGAGCTCATGCACTGCAGGCCCCGATGCTGGAGCAGACACGACCTCGTACAATGCACAGGTGGCCTGGGGGAGAAGCCAGCAAAGGGCCGTCCTCCTCTGGGCCACTGCAAAATCTAGGCCATGCACCCCAGGACCCAAACAAGCCCATGCCTCTCTTAGCATGCACTGTGTGCAATGGAGGTTGTGAATCCCCAGGGAAGAGTAGGAGGACTGGATAAGGTGTGCCCCTGTGCAGCTCGGCCCTTGAGGACAGGAGGCAGAGACAGAGGGGCAGTTTGGCCTTCATGGGGATGGGCCTCAGACCATCTGTTCTTAGTTCCTCAGAAGGGAGGAGGAAGAAATTCTCACAGCTGCTTTACTGCTTTACTGCGTAAAACACTGCCAAGCTGTTCCACCCCCTCTCCCCACAGGATAAAACATGAAGTGGTCTCCCTTGGGGGCCAACACCTGTGAGGCCTTTATGAGCCTGTGCTTAGAGCTCCCAGACCCCATGCAGTCACCAGGTGCCTGGGAGGTGGTGCCCAGGCTGCTTCATGGGGGTGCCTCACCCTGGAGCACAGGCACCTGGGAACAGTGTGTTGAGGTGGCTCCTGGAGTCCCCACTCACCGAGAGGGGCAGCAGTGTGGCCACACGGTCAGGAGCACTGCCCAGCAGGAAGGCCCGGCTTTCTTTGAATGGCACATCTTTGCTTATCTTCTCCAGGAGCAGCTCTAGGACCCGGGTGGCGAGGCTGGGCTCCACGGCCAGTGCCCGCCACAGTGTGCAGGTGTGGCTAGAACAGGGCAGGAGGAGGGTCACCTCAAGGCCACTGCTGGCCACAGCACCACTGACACCTGCGCCAGGTGTCCTTGCCTACCACCTACTTGGTGCCGAGGACTCAGGCTTCACAATGCTCAGTCATGCCCACCATACTCAGCTGCAGCCAAAGGGAAAATGGCCTCCTGATCTCAAATCTGAGTTCACTCCTACATCTGACTCCTGGGGGTCTGAGGGGAAAAATCTGGGCCTGTACATGGAGGATCTGAGGCAGGGATGGTAGAGGGAAAGGCCTGGGGTGCTGCTAGGAGCAAACACTAAGCTTCTTTGGAAGAAGCAGCATATGTCCCAGGCCTCAGGAGCAGCACATGGTCAAAGAGAACCTGGCACACAAGGAAATCAGGCCACAAAGGAAGGCCACTCAGATGTCACTGATGGTAGACACCCTGTGAGGCGGCTATGCTCCGTGTTCACAGACAAACTTCAAAATATCTAATGGGAACCAGAAATTCTAAAAATAGATTAGGTTGATGCATAAGTTCATAGCATTTGTTTTTGGCATGGCAGCACTTCGGTGTTGGGAATTTATCATTTGTCACTTGGAGTGACAATGTGCTTGTGAATATGCCTTGCATTTTGCAGATCTGAAGAAAGTGCAATTTGTGAGCTAAAGAAGGTGTGTCAAGTGGAAAAAATCGGACACTTCTGGCATATACTTCTGTTTGAGTTTCACAAAGAAGTAAAGACAGCAAAGGTGGCTTGAAACATTTATGCCATGTACAGAGAGAATCCCATCAGAGAAAGGATGGCAAGAAAATGGTTTTGTAGTTTCAAAGAGGGCCACTGTGACCTGAGTGATTCTCCACATTCAGGAAAATCACCTGGCTTTGATGAAGACTATTTAAATGCTTTAATCCACAATTATCCACACAATCAACCCGAGAATTGGCAAATGTGATGAACTGTGACCAATTTCTATGCAACATCTGCATTCCATGGGTAAGAAAAATGCTATGAACTTATACATCAACCCAACAGGCCAGGTGTGGTGGCTGACACCTATAATCCCAGTACTTTGAGAGACCAAGGCAGGAGGATTGCTTGAGGCCAGGAGTTTGAGACCAGCCTGGGCAACATAGTAAGACCCTATCTCTATTTTTTTTTTAAATTGTAGCCAGGTGTGGCACATGCCTGTAGTCTCAGCTACTTGGGAGGCTGAGGTGGGAATACCTTGAACCCAAGAGTTTGAGGCTGCAGTGAACTATGATCACACCACTGCACTCTAGCCTGGGTGACAGAGCAAGACCTTGTCACTAAAATATAATAAAAAAACCAGAAACAGCAAATTTAAAAGAGAACCAGGCTGGATACAGTGGCTTGTGCCTATAATCTCAGTACTTTGGGAGGCCGAGGTGAAAGGATTTTCTGAGCCCACAGGTTCAAGACCAACCTAGGCAACTTGGTGAGACCTCATCTCTATAATAAATCCAAAAATTAGCCATGCGTGGTGGCACATGCCTGTAATTCCAGCTACTTGGAAGACTAAGGCAGAAGGATCACCTGAGCCTAGCAGAGGTCAAGGCTGCAGTGGCCGTGAGCGTGCCACTGCACTACATCCTGAGTGACAGAGTAAGACTCCAACTCAAAAAAATAAAATAAAAATAAAAGAGAACCAAATAGCCCTTTCGGATATGAGACACTAATACACTCAGTGGACATATTTGGTGCTAGCCTTGTTACAATAAAAAAATAGAAACAAAATTGGAAGATAAAGAAATTACTCAGAACTCAGCACAAAGAAAGAACAAGGTGGGAATTCAGAAAACAGAATAAGATGTGGAGGATGGAATGAAAAGGTCTAGCATACATTCAGTTGCTGTCCCAGAAGCAGAGGAAGAGAATATCTGAAATGGCTGGGAATTTATCAGAACCAATGAAAGATATTAACATACAGACTCAGGAAGCCCAGCAGCTACATAGAAGAACAAATTAAAAGAAAACTCCAGGTACCCCCTTTGGGTCCCCTCCCACCATGGGGGAGCTTTTCTGTCCTCTCAATAAATCCTGCTTAAAAAGAAAGAAAGAAATCCCCACCTGCAGAACACCAACAATGAAGAAGTAGCTTCCTTCACAAAGACAGTACTAGTTAGACTGGCATCAGTTTCTCAAGAGTAATGATGAGAACCAGAAAATGATGCATTATCTCATATGCACTGAAGAAAATACTGCCAAATTAAAATGACAAACTCTACAGAAATAATATTCATGAGGAACGGCCAAATAAAGACATTCTCCAGTAAACAAAAGTGGAAAGTTAATCATTAACCAATCCTCATCGAAGAAATTCTGGAAGACATACTTCAGGTAGCAGGGAAGTGAAGAGGGCTGAGATGCAAGATGAGCAACGAACTTGGCAATAAATGCAGACAAATGCACACACCCACCAGAACACAAGCCTAGCCATCCCGGGCAGGTGTTCAGCCTCATAAGAGAGCCAAGCCAACCGACCCAGGACTGGGTCAGCAAACTTCTTCTGAAAGGGCCAGACAGTAAGTCTAGGCTCTGTGGACCATGTGGTCTTTGTTGCAACTGGTCAAATCTGCCCCTGTAGTGGGAAAGTAGCCATAGACAATGTAGAAGTGAGTGGACGTGGATGTTCCAACAAGATTTTACTTATGGACACTAAAATTTGAATTTCATTTCATTTTCACATGTCATGAAATATTATTCTTTTCGTCTTTTTTCCAACCATTTGTAAATGTGGAATCCATTCTTAGCTCACAGGGTGTACAAAAACAGGTGGCAAGCCAGATATGGCCTACGGCTGCTGTTTGCTAACCCCTGGCCTACAGCAGTTCCACTCCTATATGTCTGAGAGAGAAATGAGTGCCCTATCCACCAAATGACACCTACAGGAATGCAAGTAGGCAAAGCATTGTCATTTCTAAGAGTCTCAAACCAGAAACAACTCAAATGTCCACCTGGAAATAAATAAATCATGTAGTATACACGGCCACACTACACAGCAATGAAAAAGAAAGAACACAATGTGTCTCAAACACTGCATGCCATGTAAAGAAGCCAGGCGAGAATTCGGATGATCCATGTACACAAAATGCGTGATCAGGCAAAACTATCCTCGATGACAGCAGTCAGGCAGCAGTGACCTTTCAGGGGACTGAGGGGGACACGGGAGCCTACTGGAAACTGGACACCTCCTCCCCTCGATCTGGGAAGTCCATGTAGGGCCTGGTGATGACATGCATACCCTCTGTGTAGGTTGTACCTTTACAGAAGATGAAATAGAGCAAGTAAAGAGCAAACAGAGTGGCAAATATGTGGGAAACTTAACTAAATGTTGGCTGCATCAAAGAGTAACAGTAATGATGGATGCAGACACCCAACATCCCCGCCAGACCCAAACTTCAGATGCAGCTCTATATAAATTAAGAGGTCTCACGGGGTTGTGTTGGACTCTCTCTGACACATGTAGTCATATTTAGGGCAAACACTACAAAAAAAGAGGCAGAGTGCAGAATTTCCAAACTGAGTAGAAAAAAATGAAGTGGTAAGACAAAGAAAAAAGACGAGAAAGAAGATTTTTAAAAAACAACAATAGAACAGATGAGGGGAATAAAAGAAGGCAAAAAATAAGACAATGAATTTAAACCCACTGTATCAGTACCAAAATGTAGCTATTTACTAATTAAAGGGAACATATCTAAAACACAAAGACACAGAAAAGTCAACGGCATCAGGACAGAGCAGGACCAGACAAATGTGCCTCATTGTAAAAGGCACCACTGCTGAGGAAGAGCATTTTCTGATGCCAACAGATACCCCTCGCTAGGAGGAACAGGCATTTTAACATGCAATTAATAGCACAGCATCAAAGCATTTTAACATGCAACTAATAGCACAGACAAAAGCTGACAGGAGTGAAGGGCGAGACACAACAAAAAACTGCATTATCAAGGCAGCTGTAGCACCTTGGTCAGCACTGGGGTCTCTAGGAGGTCACAGGCAGCTGGTGCCCTGGGCCAGCCTCTGTCTACAACTAGGACGGCAAAGAAAGGCAGGGCCAGCAGGGCCATGCTCCAGAGGCCTCGGTGAAGAAGGGTGACCCCAGTGGCGTAGCAGATGGGAGGACAAGCCCTGCCTTTTGGGAGCTGGAAGGTGTGAATTTGGGAGGACACACTGATGTATGGTAAAAATGGGGGTAGTTTCTGGGTGCCTGGAGGGGGCTCAGAGCAGGCATGATCCTGAGGGTCTGCTCACAGGTGATGGTGGATGCTCTGCAGGGAACAAGCCCGGGGAAAACTGGAGTGGAGACACAGAGTGAGGGGTCAGCCTCCAGCATCTGCTAAAACCTGGGGCCAACAAGGAACTAGTCAGTCATCTTTGGGGCCTCAGAGGAGGAGGACAGAGATAGTGACCCCTCTGTGGGGTGCTTTGCAGAGCCCAGCCCAGCCAGCACAAGGAGGGCCTCCGTGGGGATCTGAGACACTTGGAGAGGAACGGCCCCCACAGGTGCCTAAGAGGCTGGGCCGGTCTCTGTGTGACTGTCTGTCTGTAGGGCCCAGAGCCATGGGGATGTGCAGAGGCAAGTAGAGAGTTCAGGGGTAGCATCACTGCAGCAGGAGGGACTCAGGAGCCTGGGGTCTGGGCCAAGTTGGGTACCTGTCGAAGGGCAGGGGGCTGCCCAGGAGGCTGGACACCACAGCTGCACAGTGCTGGGATGCCAGGAGGTATATGCTGTGTTGGGCAGCTGGCAGGACGTGCTCCCCCTGGGTCTCCTGCAGCTTGGAACGTAGCACACTCACAATCTCAGGCACCTGTGGATGGACAGGGAGTGGCAGTCAGGTCACGTGTGGGAGCAACCCTGGGCACACACCCCTACCAGACCTGAGGGGATGGGGCCATACAGAAGTCACTTGTGAGATTTAGAGTTCCTCACTGCTGGTTGCAGCCTGAGGGAGTGGACAAGAAGCCAAAGAATCAGAACAAGGACCTGGATCCCACTTGGAAAGCAGCCAGTGCCCCTGGATAGTGGAGGAGGTCCACGGGCACATATGGGCTGAGGCTGATATGGAGCGTGGTGAGGAGAGCTGCTAGGGTGAGTATGGAGCCAAAAGAATCCGACAGACCCTCACACCCCACAGCACACCTGTTTGGTCCAAGTCCAAGGGCGCCCTGGGCAGAAAGACCCAGGCTCTGGCTGCTGGAGGCAGGACTCTCATGTGCTACTGATTGCCCTGCATGGGAAGTTGGGCTGGGGATCAGGGAGAACAGAGAAAGGGGAACAGATTCCCATAGTGAGGCTGGAGCTGGGCCTGAGAGAGGGAGGGATGGGACCTGGGGGTGGTGGGTTGTGAATTTACAAGTGTCCCGCTGCTCCAGAAAGCAGGTGACTGGAACATCGGGGAAGGTGGGCAGGACTCTGGCCCTGGAATCCCCAGGCCCAGCCCAGGTCCAGCAGGAGCACAGCATGTGACCCCTACTCTGGGCATGGACTCATTATGGAGGGACCCCCACCCATGGTAGCTACTGGCCTGGGATTCTCCTCTTCACCCCCATCCATGGTGAGCCCCCATTGCCAAGACCACAGAGCTGGAAAATACCATGGTCTGGGATAAAAACAGACAAAACGAGCTGTGGGGTCAGGCTTGCCTCAACCCAAGGGGATGGCTGACATTGTGGGCTTTACCCACTCTGGGGTTCTCAGGCCAGGGCTAGAGTCCCACTTCCTGGCCATGGCCCAGGGACCTGACAGAAGACCTGACAATTGGAAAGGTGAGAAGGGACTAGTTATGGCAAACAAGGAAGTTCAAAGTGCAATAGCGGGCAGGGCTAGAAGAGACTCCAACAGAGGAAACTCACAGGCCAGGTCCACGTCTGCTCATGTGGAGCCATGCATGGTGTGGGGTACACAAGGGGAGGGATGCAAGAGGCGTGGCTCAGAGTGGGTCACAAAAACACAGGACAGCTCCCTTCTGGTCACTGCTGTTCTCAAAGGAGCTGTAAACCTGCTGACACTTTCATTCAAAGACCTCACGTGCAGAAAGGTAACTACCCAACTCATGATTCGCAGCTCACTTACGCCAGCAGCTATGTTATGATGACATGTTTCTCTGCTTTTATCTCTACATTCTGCCTGCCTGCCCCTTGTCCTGGCCCAGTTGTGTCCTCCTGACAAGACAGCTGCCAAATCTATGGAAGCTGCCTGTTCATGTCACATGGTTTCCTTTGTATTCCTGGCTTTGGGAAAGTTTTGACAGGAAGGAAGTGTTGAATCTTGAGTAAAGATTTTCTGTACCAAGTCTTGCTCCTCAATCCTTTAGGGTGGTGACCTTCACAGACAGGCTTGCTGCAAAACCAGGGCTGGGGTCTTGGCATGGTGGACCTGACTGTGATGTGATGTCCTCTGAGCCACGGCAGGGCTGACCCCGCCTCTCCATCCTCCTGAGTGATGTGTGGGCCCAGGGCTTCTCGGCACGGGGTAAGCAATGTCTCTGAAGATGTGTAGGCTTGGGTGACTGCCAGTGGATGCCAGGAGCAACTACTACAACCACCTTAAAAGCTATGGGTCCAGTGGACTTTCCCAGCTCCCTTGTATTAATGTTGGTATTTTTATATTTTCCAGAAACCTACTGATTTCAGGGTAGCTTTTCAAGTGTTTTTTGGAACACAGTTGCTCATGGATATACTTTGTTATTTTTCGGCTCTCTTAAGTGCATATTATTTCCCCTCTTTCAGTTTGTATTTTGCTTTCATGGACATTGATTCTTCCTATGACTTGTCTTATCAGAGACAAGTTTCTTTTTGATTGCTTCAATGGGTTTATTTATTTTATCTAATATTTTCTTCACTAATACATATTTATTTTTATAGAACCTATTGGTGTGTATAAGCACTTGAATCTCTACTTTTCATGAACTTTGGAAACAGTGTCTGGGTGCCCTAGGTGTGGAGGGTGGGTTTCCACACAATTTCTTTCTTTTTTTTTTAAGTCAGATTCTCATTCTGTTGCCCAGGCTGGAGGGCAGTAACATCCTCACCCCACTGCAGCCTCGTCCTACTGGGCTCAAGATCCTTCTGCCTCAGCCTTCTAAGTAGTTGGAACTACAGGCGCGCGTCACCATGCCTGGCTAATTTTCCTTGATTTTTTGTAGAGATGAGGTCTTGTCAAGTTGCCTGAGCTGGTCTTGACCCATGGGTTCAGGCAGTCCTCTCACCTCGGTCTCCCAAAATGCTCAGATTATAGGTGTGAGCCACTGCACCCAGCTCCACATTAATTTCTTGACTTAGAATTCCTGAGTGTCACCTCTCACACTCCAGGTCTGAGCAGGCTCTGCTTCCAAAGTCTATGTGGTCCCAGGACAAGGTCTGCATTCTAGCCGCTGGCTGTGTTAGTTTCAGTCCTATCCCACATCTTCCAGGCTCTTCTATCAGCCCCTGGACTGTTGCTTCTCCCTTCACAGCAGGCCGTTGCAGAGGGTCCTTTCCCTTTCTGACATGCTTGATCTGGATCATTTGTTCACAGTAGCTTTGCTGAGATGTAATCTTGGCACCTTACAGTATACCCATCGTGAGTGTATAGTTCCATGATTTTGGTACATTCACAGACTCGTGCAACTGACACCATGGTCAATTTTAGAATATTTCCATCTCCTCAAAAAGAAACCCCATCTCCACTAGCAGTTGTTCTCCAGCCCTTGGTTACCTTACTTTACTTTCTGTCTCTGGGGATTTGCCTATTCTGAACATTTCATATAAATGGGATCATATAACTGTGGCTTTTTGTATCTCTTTTTTTCCCATTGAACATGTCTTCATGCTCCAATGTGGATGAATCTTGAAAACATATTCCTTTATTGGCTAAATAATATTCTGTTATATGAATAGACCACATTTTCTTAATTTATTCACAACTGATGGACATTTGGGCTGTTCCTACTTTCCAGATGTTAT
This sequence comes from Carlito syrichta, assembly GCF_000164805.1. Taxonomy (NCBI): domain Eukaryota; kingdom Metazoa; phylum Chordata; class Mammalia; order Primates; family Tarsiidae; genus Carlito; species Carlito syrichta. Next base: position 578,323 of record NW_007256815.1, read on the forward strand.
GAATAATGCTGCTATGAATGTCTGTATACAAGTTATTGTGTGAACACATTTTCAGTTCTTTCAGGCATATGCCTAGGAGTGAAATTGCTAGGTCATGTGGTAACTCCGTGTTTAGCTTTCTGAGGAACTTTCAGACTGTTTCCCCAGTGGCAGTTCCATTTTCCATTCCTACCTATCTGTTTTCAATGGAATTTCTTCCGTCCTGTTGTTTTCTTGGCCTCCCCTGCACATCCTCTTTAGCCCATGGAAGACCCTTCTCCTCCATCTGACACACCCAGTGTCAGAAGACTGCTGTTGTTCTCCCATCTTGCCCTCTTACTCTACTTCATGGTCATCTTGTGTTGGGGGAGGTCACATGTCACCTGCTATCAGAGGAATTCAAAGTTCAACAGCATCCTCTTGTCTCAAATAGGTCTCCCTGCCCGGGTCTCTCAGGGAAGAAAATGGAGACTTGTCAAGTTCCAGTGGGTACATGATACTAGTGTACCAAGTTACAGGTGTGGCTGAGATGCTATGTTACGGGCCTGCACAAAATCTCAGCCTGGGATCAGCAATGCCACTTCCCAGGCTGGGCTGTGATGAGTGTTGTGTGTGTATACCTGAGCCAAAAACATCTGCTGTGCAAAATGTAGCAGAACCCAGTGATCAGTCACTATGTTGGTCCCACAGAGAGGTGCGGGGGACCCAAAACTATAAAACCCCTAGAAGGAAACACAGGGCAAAACCACCATGATCATGGGTCTGGCAGTGATTTCTTGGACACGACACTGAAAGCACAGGCAACAACAAAAAACAGATAAGTGAGACTATGTCAAACATAAAAACTTTTGTGCACCAAAGGAGGACAAATCTACAACATGAAAAGGCAACCTACAGAATGGAGAATATATATGAAAATCATGTATCTCCTAAGAGATTAATGTCCAGAATATACAAAGAAACTCCTACAACAACAAAAACATCAAATAACCTGATTATAAAATAGACTTGAATAGACATTTCTCCAAAGAAGATATTCCAATGCCCCCCCGCCCCAAAAACAACAACATATGAAAAGACACTCGATATCACTAATCACCAGACAAATGCAAATTAAAACCACAATGACATATTGCCTCACACCATTAGGATGATCACTATAAAAAAAAAAAAAGCCGGGCTCGGTGGCTCAGCCTGTAATCCCGCGCCTTTGGGAGGCTGAGGTGAGTGGATTGCCTGAGCCCGCGGGTTCGAGACCCGCCTGGGCAGCGAGACCTCATCTCTACAATAAATCAAAAAATCAGCCGGGCGTGGTAGCGCACGCCTGTAATTCTGGCTACTTGGAAGGCTGAGACGGAAGGATCGCCGAAGCCCAGCAGGCGAGGCCTGCGGTGGCCGGAAGCGGCCACTGCACTCCAGTCTGGGTGACCGAGTGAGACTCCAACTCAAAAAAAAAAATAGAAGCTGGGCACGGTGGCTCACGCCTATAATCTCAGCACTTTGGGAGGCAGAAGCAAGAGGATTGCCTGACCTCACAGGTCAAGACCAGCCTGGGCAACATGGCGAGTCTTCATCTCTACAATAAATCAAGAAAAATTAGTCAGGCATGGTGGCGCATGCCTGTAGTTCCAGCTACTTGGAAGTCTGAGGTGGAAGGATCACCTGAGCCCAGCAGGTTGAGGCTACAGTGGCTGTGAGTGTGCCACTGCACTCCTGCCTGGGTGAAACAGTAAGACTGGCTCAACCCCCTCCCCCAAAAAAACAAAATAGAAAGTAAGTGTTGGTAAGAATGTGGACAAATTGGAACCTTTATGCATTGCTGGTGGGAATATAAATGGTTATGATTTCTATGGAAAACAATATGGCAGTTTCTCAAAAAAAAAAAAAAATTAAGCATAGCAGCCTTGACAATATAGTGAGACCTCATCTCTAAAAAAAATTAAAAATTAGCCAGGCCTAATTTTGGTGGTGCATGCCTGTGGTCCCAGCTACTTGGGAGGCTGAGACTGGAGGATCACTTAAGTCCAGGAGTTCAAGGCTGTAGTGAGCTATGAGCCTGGGCAACAGGGCGAGACAACACCCAGTGGCCACCACCTTCAATCAGTTGTTCTCTTGCCATCTGCACAGAGCACTAGGGGACCTTACTGCCCTCAGACCTGACCTGGGAACCCCAATGCCTGCACATTAAACCCAAAACCTTCACATGGCGAGCCCTGCCTGTCACACTGTGCCCTTCCTTCACTCTTCTGCTTCACTTCCCTCCCAGGTCCCAATGCCAGCATCTACACCCTCAGTCTCTTCTCAGTGGTACTGGGAACTACCCCTCCAGGAGCCACACAGGGGCAGCTCCCTTGGCAAAGAGCCTTCCACTGACACACTCCTTTTTTTTCTTTTAATTCTCCAATAGAGAAATTATATCCAGAATATATAAAGCACTCTTGCAAATCATTAAGAAAAGCAGACTATCCAAAAGAAAAATGAGCAAAAGACTGGTATTCTCACAAAATAAGACATCTGAGTAGCTACTAAACATATGTCACTGATAAATGCAAATCAAACTCTATCATGAAGCCATCATACACACCCATTTGAAAAGAACAGGAAACAGCATTCAACAAGACCATGGAATGCTGGAGCCTCATATGCTCTGGTGGGGTGGGGGAAAGTGGCCACCGGACAAGGATTCATCCTTCAAGCACCAGTTGCTTTCCCAGGTGTGTCCCCAACTGAAACATGCCTTCAGGTCCAAAGGACCCAGACCCTGTGACAGCCCCAAGTGGGAACTGCCTAAGTACTGACGGAGGCACGTGGTTGAACAAAAATGACATACTCATGACTCAGAATGAGCAATGGGCAAGCACAGCAATAGCGTGGATGATCACATGTGTTAATACCAAGCAGGCCCCAGTCATCTGTAGTGGCCTGTGGGATGTTAGCTGGGTGGGGGAGACAAGAAGCTGGGGAGCTGGTGGGTTGCTCTGCTTATGGATGTCTATGCAACCTCCTAACACCTCCACTTCTCTACTTATATGCTTTGTTTCAGTACAGAGATTAAAAATTCACTCTGCAGACTGAGACCTGGGTCATTAGCCTCTCGAGGACTCGTGAGCATCCATTCTAGCAGCCAGCTGAACCACAGGAGTCTGTCACACCCAAAAGGACCTGGCCACAGGGACATGCATTTCAGCCATCACTTCACTTGTGTCTGTTATAGAGTTGGTGCCAGTGCATATTTGACAACAGCCACATGGAGGCTGTATAAGATAGCATCCAGGATACCATCTCCTGGGGGCCCAGTCCAGTGTGGAACCCTGGAGTTTCATTCCTGGGAAGCCTCCTGGGAACATGGGTGACCCTCTGCATCTGTGCCCTTGCCAGTAATGCACACAGGGAGCTCAGCTAGCGCCAACTCAATAAATAATAACACTTGTATTTTCTTTTTTCCTCCGTAATCTCTTAGCAGTTGCCTTTGCCAAATTCTAACCTCTGTATTTAGACGTAGGAAAAAGATTTGTCCATATGGCCCCGCAGGGAAAGACAGCAGAGAAATCAGGGTCAAACCTGAGGACAGCCCAGCAGGGGAGTCCAGGATAGGCCAGGGCCAGCCTCACCCAACCCTGCCCCCTGCATGCTGACTCCGCCCATGCCCCACCTGGTTTCTGTTCCAACCCACTCCAACCCGCCCTCACCTTTTCCAGGAGTGTACCACCCCTCTCTTGTAGCAGGCAGTTGATCATGACCGTGGCTGCTCGGGAACAGTTCTTGTCAGGGTCTCCCAGGCCCTCAAACATGGTTAGCAAGAAGCTGATGAGCTGGTCTGGCGGGAGGCGCTTGGCAATAATCTAGGAGAGCAGTGGAGCCAGAAGATCAAAGAGGGCAAGGGCAGTACCCCTGAATGTTACTCCTTTCAAACATCAAATCTCAGGGATTCAAACTATGGATGAGAAGTCATTTCCCCTTCTCATGCCCTTCCCTAGCCTTCTCTGCCTTGTACCTTTCATGAGCTCCAAGTGCAACTGTGGCTCTATGGGGAGCAAAGGCTCATTCCCCAGTGTCTGCCAGGGCAGACTGGAGCTTGCATGGGCTCCTGGAAGGTGACCCCTAGGCAGCTGCAGGACTGGGGTCACAGTGCCCTCCTAGGGGGCTCCTTCTGACCAGTGAGGTAGACAGGGCATGGTCTGTTGGTGAACCCGCCCTGGAGCTCTCTAGAACACAGAGATCTCAAGGGTAGATGGGTACCTTGTCCCACCTGAAGGCCCAGTCACTGAAGCCCCAAAGGACCCTCAGCTCTCCCACAGCTCAGCAACGGACACAAACCCTTTTCCTTCTCCCTTTAGCTTGATATAGACTGGCCAAAAGCTAAAGCCAATAAAGCAGCATGAAGGTTAAGGAAAAATACAAAACTATGTACAAAGAAGCCATAAAAGCATAAAAGTGATTAAATAGCCAAGAGGTCTGACCCCAAGACCACAAAGCCTCCGCTCCACATCAACTGGCCCAGCACTGGGTCTCTGTCTCCCAGCAACAGAGTTCCCACCCTAGAGAGGGCCCTGGTGAGCCCTTCCCTTCCTTCTGCCTCTGCAGGAGACAAAGCCTCTGGACCCTGAAAGACCATTCCCAGGCGCCAAATGGAAGAACAGCAATGCCCTAGCTTGGTGGCCTGCAAGAGCATACACCGAGGGAAGAGCTGCTTTCTCATTCCCTTGGAGCCCTGCTGGGTCTCAGTGGATGCCAGGTAGGCATAGGTGGGAAGAGGCAGGGTAGCTCAGGGTGGATGCAGGACCCAGAGCCAGCCTGGAGCCCAGAGAGTGCAGTAGGAGAGGGCACAGAGCCTCCCTCCAGACTGCAGTGGACAAAGCACTTTGACCAGCTGGAGCCAAAGGCAGGGCCTACCCCCGGCCCCTTGGCAAGAAAGTCAGAGCCCACAGCACCCTGCAGGTAATGCCTCCAAACCCCCTTGTGGCTTTCAGATAGACATGAGCCCAGAGCAAACACAAGTACGGCCTGCAAACCCAAGCATGGCAGAGAGTGGTCCCCGAAGAAACTCACATCTTCAGTGAGCAGGTTGGGAGGCCGACCTTGTGCACCACATTCATTCCCTGGCCTCTGCCAAGGCCTCAACATTAAGAGCACCTTTATCTTTCATGTGCACTGCCCCGCAGATGGTAGGTATGGATGATGGGGGCAACACAGATCAGGCGTGGCATCAGATAGCTAATTCTCTGAATGAAGCCTGCCCCCGCACCCAGCTCTGTTCCCTGTGCCCACTGGTCCTGGGTGGCACCTAGAGAACCTAGGAGAGGCCAGGTTATACCTCGAAAGTCCCTTTTAGCTCTAGACAGTGCCAGCCACAGATACCGTGGCAGGTACCTGGGCTATACTGTTGCAGGTGTGAAAGAGAATAGTGGGGTCAGGATTCACAAGGCCATCCTTGAGAGTGAGGAGTCGCTCTGCCACATCGTCACGGTAGTCCCGGGAGAAGCCTAGGAGGCAGGAGGAATGCATAGTTGTGTTAAAGCCCTCCCTGGTTATCCCACAGCCCAGACTCCATATCTCAATCCCTCCTGGTACCTCTGCCCGACCATAGCCCCCGCACCCCCAGCAGGGGCTCACCCTCGTAGCCCAGCTGAAGATAGAGCAGGGAGTAGACGCAGCCCACAGACTCCTGTCGGGTGGCCGGCCACAGGTCCGCACACCGTGGGGAGAAGAGGCCAATGAGGAGGCCCAGGTTGTGGAAGGGCACCAGGGCCTGGGGAAGAAGGCCAGGGGGGCTGGGCTGTGGGAATGTGGGGGGTGGACAGGTGTCACCTATGCCATCCTGACCCACCAGAGGGCTGGAGTGTGGCCAGGAGGGCAGCCAGTGTCCATGCAGCCCTGGGCCCTTCCTGCAGCCAACACAGCCCCAGCAAGTTCTTTTTTCCCCTTCCCTTTCCCAGGATGGGCTTTGTTCAGCTTACTTCTGACCACACCTCGTCTACCTGGGGCCTTAAGTGGAGGAGGAAAAAACTGTGGCAGACACTGTTCACAGCTTTGTGCAGGTAGAGGGACCTCAGGGTGAGGAACGGTCTCCCCACCCAATGGGCAGCAGGGAGACAGAATGTGATGGGGAGGAGGCACAGGGACCTGCTGACTCAGTTGATACCCTTGGGAAGTTCCCTCCCCAGAAGGCAAGCCCCTGGGGTGAGAGGAGGGGCTACCCAAGACCCCCTCTAGCTCTACCTGGTCCCAGTGCTCTCAGAGCCTTTCTACTCTCCCACCCTCTTAGCAAACAGCCTTCTTCCCACTTCCTGGCCTCAGGACATCAGTTCTCCACCTCCCTCCCCAGCACACACACCTGTCCTCCTACCTCCACCTGTTCCCTCTCAGCCCCCACATGCGAGGCCTTCCTGGGAAGCACTCCCACCCTGCCCTTGCACAGGCTTCCGGACTCAGCTGCTCCTATCAGATGGAAACCTGGCATCTACCTTGGTATGACTGAAACTCTTCATGCCCAAAGTTGCCACTGATGAAAAAGAATTACAAATCAGGAGGGAAAGGCTGGAATGTTGGATAGAAGACTGTGAGGTAACTAGCTGCTGTTCTCAGTGAGGTTAGATGTATGTCACACCACGTACCAAGGTAAACTCCAGCCAGACCAGGGTTATGTGAAACACAGACCAGGAAAGCAGATAAGTGGGAAAGCCATCTGAGTACACATGAAAGGTGAAAGCCATCAAGAAACATACCAGATTTGGCCATATATAAAAGAAAATTTTGGTGCATTTGAAAAAAAAATCTACCAAGAGAAAAAGCCTAAAATAATCCTGATAGGTGACAAAAAGATACTTGGCAAAATCTGATATCTGTTCCTGATAAAAGTCTTTATGAAAACAAACAGATCATTCTGGAACATGACAAAAAGTAAGTATTGCCAACCAAACTAAGCATCAATCTTAACAGAAAAACTCTGAAGATGAAGGGTACGTGTTGATCCCGGCTAATGGGTGGGTCCCTGAGGGCAAGGGTACCATCTAATTCAACTCTGAGTTGAACATGGGACAACTCCTGGCCCCAACAAGTTTTAGATCCATGTCTCCAGGGGACACGTGGCATGAGCTGAAGGAGCAGCCAGAGGAAGGCCAAAAAGATCACTGAGTGCTCTGGGACATGGGGGCCACATGCAGCAGCTCCCAGGCTAAGGGACACAGGAGTGGGGACAAGGCCAGGAGCAGGGTAGCCATAGCACAGGCCAGTGGCCCAGGTACTCACGCTGACGCGCAGGTGTTCCAGGAAGTACCGTAGCAGGCAGGCACTCAGGCTAAGAGCCCGTGCCCGCTCGTGGCCCCTCGGGGACTTGATCCATGGGCTCAGGTGCTGGGGAAGAGGGGGCTTCACACAGGCGCCACTCCTGTGGCAGCCCAGAAGAGCAGGAACCCATGCACTATAGGCCAGCTCAGTGTCCCTGCTAGACCACCCTTCCCAGGCTGCAGGGGACCAAGCAGGGGACCGAGTGGTTCCAACCTCAGGGCCTGCTGCAGCTCCCTGGCCCTGCCACTCTATCCTCCAATATGGTAAGGAGACACAGCCCAGGCCAGGTAGGCCCAGGGCCAGCCATATTGCGGAGGCACAGGGTAGAGCTCGTCTTGGCTAGAAGGACGTGTTCCTAGAAATAGGGTTCGGCCCCACCCCAGTCACTGCAGTGCTGAGAAGAGTGAGAAGGAGCTGCAGCATAGCCACAACCTTCCCATTCTGTCATCCCCATAGCCTCTAGACAGTGAGGAACCCGCAGGCATCCATGGGATCCCTCCATCCCCGCAATGTAGGGAGGAGAGCGCAGTCTCCAGAGGCCCTGCCAGGGTTGGGGCCTCCCCTATATGCATGTCCACCCAGGCAGGAGGGGATGCTGCCTGCCTGTCCACAAACTTCCCCCGCCCCCCAACTGCAGAGAGCACCAAACAGTCCCTGTGATGCCTCCATGGGAAGAGGTGGCCAGGAGAACCAGGTGGGGGCCAGCAGCCAGGGGGAGCTCTCCCCCCTCCACCCCCACAACAGCACACACCCTCACACCTCAACCATGACCTGCAGGCCCTGGGGGGTCATGTTCCGCTGTAGGAGGCTTGTCAGCAAATCCTCAAGGGCATGCATCGTGTCCAGATACAGCGACTGAAAGGAGAGCCAGGCCGCCCAGCCCTATCAGTGACCCTGCTGCCCATGGTAGCCTTCCCGCTGCCCTCTCAGACACAGACACAAGGCACGGGGATACCTCTTGGCAGCCACCATCTTCTCCCTCGGGCTCAGGCAGCAGGGTCATGACACTGTTTAGGCAGCCACGGATCATATTTGCCCGAACCTGTTCCTCTAGTGCTGGCTCCAAGTTGCTGAGCAGAAAGTTAAGGGCAACAACACTACAGCAGGTCCTCTCGAGGCCCAGCCATTCAGAAACTTCCAGGTCTGTGTGGACAGCCACTGCTGTGTTCAGCTGACTCCAGGCCATGGCTATACCCCATGCAGCACACATGGGCACACACACAGATACAAGGGCCCACGCACACCCACAGAGAGGCAGGAAAGGATACACCAGGTAAGTGCAGGTGAGCATGGCTTTCTTCCGGATAGGTGTTTTTAGGCAGTCCGGGGGCTCTGCCTTGATGAACTCCTGGGTGAGGCAAACACATGACTCAACTCTTAGAGGAACCACAAGCTTTTCTCCCTGGCCAGCTTCTGTCCCTCAATCCAAGTGGACTGACAGGTCCCCAAGGAGCAGAGCCCAGTCTGTCCCCACCTGGCCCCCCTGCACATTCCCAGGCTGTGTCCATGTGCTCACCCCTCGGTCCTCCCCAGGCCTCACTTCCACTGTTGGCCTCAGTTTCCCAGGAACCTGTCTGAGAACTCACCAGGCTGCATAGCACTCACCATCATCTGTGCCACCAGGTCCGCTTTCCTGGAGAAGTGGAAGGAACTGGCATGGGCGCCACTGCAGATGGCCTGGCTGACCATGCACGTGCTCTGGATGAGGCATAGCTTCAGGGCTGGGTCCTGCAGGAACACTGGGATGCAGGAGGTGCCCACACCCATTCCCCAGGGCTGAGCCCACACATACCCGCTTTTCTTCCCTCTCCAGCCAGTCTATTGGTCAAAGTCCATGTGGAACAAGAAGAAAGGCACCCAGGGGTCCCCTGTCATGGTCCTGGGCAGATGGGCCACAGAGTAGATGCCCATGAGAGCATGGTTGGGGGTCTCCCAAGACAGGAAGGGAAGAGCCCTCAGCTGAGTGCTAATGGGCTGGGAAAAAGTAAACTCTCAGAACAGTCCCATCCTCCCAGCCAACCCCAGGAGACCCTTCTGCTTTCCAAGAGGGGCCAGCTGTTCCCAGTGAGGGTCTTGTCAGGCTATGTAAGGTTAGTGCCAGAGATGCCAGAAGGAAAACATGTTAGTGAGGCTGTAGTGGGGTTTCAGGGAGGTCAGTGGAGCCTCCACTAGCATTTCTGGGATTCAGCCTCTCTCCTAGGTGCTCACCAGGATCCAGAAAGGTACTGTCCCCCCATGAGCATCAGGGAGCAGAGTCATAGGAGACCTGGGCTGTCCTTGGATGGAGGGCTACAGCCATGAGGCAGGTGGGGTTGGCGGCTCCCCCAGGAAACCCAGCTCCTCAGAGGTGGCAGAAGCCTCTCTTCTTTCCACCCAACATCTCAGGTCCAGGCCCCAAGACAGAGCAGAGCTCTGGAGTGATGTTCTAGAATGCACCCCCATGGGCAGGGACCAGGAAGCCCCAGCAAGCTTGCCCTATGGCTTCTGCCCCTGAAGCTCAACCTAGACCAAAGAAGAGCCAAGAGAAGAAAAGCAGAGGTCACGCTTAATTCCTACACACTGTACCTTGGTCTCTACCTTTATTCCCAGAACCTGAACAACAAAAAGTGAAATGAATTAAGATGTGAGACTCTGGTGCCAGCATGCCCCATGTCTATCCTGGCCCTCCCTGGATGACAGGCCTTCCATGGCACCCACCTTGGTGTTGAAGTACTGGAACATGTTCCGGAGGATATCCGACTCGACCTTGGCCAGCACCAGCTCGCGGGGGGCCCGTGCCGCCACATGTCCATAGCACAGGATCAGTGCACTCTTCACTTTCTCCACCTCGTTCTCACTTCGATCCTGAGAGGCCAGAAGGATCAGCAAGACTTGAATTATACAATTACAATCCCCTGACAGGAAGCCTGTACTCAAATTCCTGAAGTCCACATGGAAGAAGGGCCAGAGCTGGTCAGCAACACCTGAAGTATGGCCCAGCTAGTACATAGTATCCTGAATCTTGGAGAGGGGAGAGCCCCTTCCTCAGGGCCTGCAGGACAGGCAGCTAGCCAGGCATGGGCCCATTGGGACCAAGTGGTAGAGGGAAAGGAGCCAAGGTAGTGAGGCCAAATGGAACAGGTAAGCAGGAGGCAGAGACAAGGGAACCCAGCCACTGAAGAGCTCAAGGCCCCAACCTTGCTTGAGCTATGGATCAGGCCCTCTGTCCTTGGGCCTGTTCCACCTATGCACCCAGAAGGGGCTGGGTGGCCTCACACGCCCAGTCCAGCCCTGAGATTCTGTAACTGGGACAGTCAGAGGAGACAATGGCTAGGGTGGGAACCAAAGGTAGGGGTTCACCTCTTTCTTAAACCAGGCCCTGACTCTGCCAGCACAACCAGTGGCTTCAACAAGAATGCAGGCTCCACTGCTCACCAGGAGACAGAGGTCTTCACAGACTACCTGGCCACCCAAGAGGGAGGCAGCTTTCAGGCATCCACCTACCATCAAAGGCCCTCTCATCACCCACGACTGGCAGAGAGATGCACACTCCTTATCACCAGCTGCATTTGCTTCTAGGAGGTGGTTCTACCCCCTCTGCTCCGCTCTGCCTAGTGGGAACCCACACATGCAGGCCCCACCCACGGAGGGAATGTGGGAAGCAAAAGTTCCACGGACTAAACCCACATCCTGCCCACCCCAAGACCATAGGGCACCACCTCCAGCCTCAAACTTAAGAAAAGACAGAGTTGCCCCCAGAGGGGCAGGACCTCCCATCCCCCAGGATCTTAAAAAATAAAATCACAGAGATTCTATAATAGATCTAGCTCTATTGTTAGCCTAACCTGTGTACCTTAAAAATGTTGAAAATGCCCATGGATTTTCTAAACACATCCGACCTCACAAAATCTTCCAACTGGGCCAGGATGTCCTCGAGGTGGGAGATGGCACAGATTCCAAAGCAGCAGGCAAGGCCCTAGGGAGGTAGATGTACTCATACTTGGGCAAGGAGGACCCTGCCTCCGTCCTTTCTCACATACGGGGAAAAGCACACCATGCACACACTCACATACATGTTTACACATTATGCACATGCCACATATTTGCATATATGCACACCACATAAGTATGTGCACACATGCTGGTAGGCTGCCTGTGAGAGCAAAGAGTAACCACTGTCCCCCAGCCCTCAGGAATCCAGGTGCTTCCTGTAGGGAGAATGACAGCCACCTCACGTTCTGCTTCCTCCTGGTATCTGGCTGTTTCCAGCAGCTCTTGAAGATGTTTCCTCACCACTTCCTTACTTGAAGCAGCACCTAGGGTGGTTCCTATGCATTTGTACAGGAAGTTCTGAAACAAAATCAGAGAACACAGTTATGTCTGACTCCTAGAGGTAGAGGGACACCCAGCACTGCCATGTGGCTGCTTGCGGAGTGCACATCCCACCCACAGTCTGGCCTCTGTAAGGGCAGACCAGGTAGTTCTGGGCAGCATCTGAGGAGCAAGAGGCAGGAAGGGTGGGCTCCCATACCTCCCAGCCCTCAGCCTCCATGGCGAGACTCTGCCAGGCCACCAGAGTCATGGGAGACAGACCCAGACAATAAGTGACACAAACTCAAGGCCCAGGAAATCAGAGCCCATGGACTATGCTGAGCAATCCCTCAAGCAAAGCACCCTCACCTTCTCCTGAGGCATCCCGTTGTAACAGGGTAGCTGCTTGCACATCTCCAGGCTCAGCTGGCAAATCCACGTGTTGTCAGAGACAATAGCCAGAGTATCTCGCAGGAACTGTGGACGAGGATGCCAGTGAGAGGCCAGAAGCCTAGTCCCATGGGCTGAGGCCCAGGCGTGTCACCACATGATGACCTTGGGGTGGCCCTTTGCCATGGTTCCAAGGTCTGCAGGTGAAGTTCCAGCCCAGGCAGTGGGCAACAGAGCAAGCCCTGAGCTGTCAGCTACGAAGCAGGCCGCTCCAGCAGGCACGGGTGGAAGAGAAGGCTCCTGTGGCCAAGGTGGTTCAAAGCCCCTATAATTTGGCCTTGGCTGCTAGAGGGCTGGTGCCTCATCACAGAACTCTGTGAAGCTGGCTGGTGATGCTCACTCCAGACTCCTGCCTATTCCTTTGTTCCTCCTCCAGCCACATCAAGAGGTAGAGTTAGGCAGCACAAACCTAGAGAGGCACAGCCCAGCATCCACCACCCCCAGTCTTCCTACCCCCAGGCCAGAAAATGTCTCCAGGCCCAGGATAACCATGTCCTCAGTCACTTCTGGTCTCTCACCATCAACAGCTTTTCTTCCCACTCCTTCTGTGGCAGGGTTTCCTCAGTGTACTCTGAAATGACAGTCACACAGTGAGTCTGGGCCCTGCCAGGCAGGCAGATCCCATCATGCACAAGTGGGCCCAGCACCTCCCACCAGCTCAGGCCCCATCCCAACTTCTGGAGCTTAGAGGAAGAGCTCAGCAGTAGTCAACCCAGCCATGGGTTGTGTATACTTCCCATCTGCTCTCAGGGAGCACTTTTCGAGCCCCAGGCTGTCCAGGCTCTTTCTTGGACCACAGTGGAGACTTTACTCCAATTTAAAAAACCCTGGTCTCCAGAGGCCAGCTCTGATGCCACCAGGCAAAAGTGGAGTCAGGGGTAGCTGGAGAGCCCCTCCCTCCCACCCTGAGCACTGCCCTCTTCATTGGGCTTTGTGCCCCACCTTAATCCACTGGGCCTCACCATCCAGGTACCCCAGCAGCAGGGGGATGGTTGTCTCCCACCGCTGACCCAGCAAAGGGTGAATGTTACAGTGCAAAACGTTCAGGAGACGCAGCGAGGCTGCCCCACGTCCGTCCCCCAGGTAGGGGTTAGAAGACACAACCTGAAGGAGGCAGAAGTAGGAGCAGCAGTCTGAGCGGGGAGCTCTGGCTGAAGCCCACAACCTGCACCTCCAGGTGCAGATGTGGACACAGACCCACTCCAGGGCCACAGTGCTCAACATGGGGCCACAAGTTTCCTGCCTGGCTCTTCTCAAAGCTCTGATCATATGGATAGAAAAAAACCCTGCCACGAGCACCTGACTGGCAGTTCCCCACTGAGAAGGTAGCATTCTTTCTGTGTCTTTGTGACAAGAGGTTCCGGGCAGCAGCCCACCATACTGGCAGGACCCGGGGACACAGAGAAGAGCCCATTTCTCTCCAAACATCCTTTAAAGGGCACCAAGTTCTGACCACCCATCTAATTAGTCTGTCTCCCACTTAAGGGAGGTAATGCAGCCCAGCATGCTGCAAAGGTATGATGCTCACCAGAAGTCTTGTGGTTATGGCGTAGGGAGATGGGAGGTTCACTGGAGATAAGAGAAGTAGAAACAGTCACTCAGAGGCCAGCACAGCTCCCTGAGCCCAGCAGAGAGCCAGAACTGGGGCTGGGGTCGGAAGCTGGGGGTTGGGGGCAGAAGGCAGGGGAAGGGAGGTAGTGGCTGGCACGCACCATGGGTGTCGTATTGGATGAGGAAGGCATCAGCCCCGGCCTCCTGCCTCTTCTGCGCCAGATGCACAAGGCTCCTGCAGAGCGGAGTCAGGGCCCGGGTGAAGCGCATGGGGATGAGGAACTCGAGCAGGTATGGCCAGAGGACCTGGGGAGTGAAAGGCCTGGTCTGTGGCTGCTGGGACTGAGGTTTCATGCAGGCAGGGGGACTAAAGTTCCATGCAGGCAGGGACCCTGGCACTCCCTGGCTCTACACAATAGCCTTTGAGGAGCCACTGCCTCAGGCACTGCCAGAGCTCAGAGGGTTGGGACAGACCCTTTGCTTGTCCTGCTGCAACCAAGGTGGTCTCTGAGCACTTCTGGTCGCTGGCCTAGACATGCCAAGCTGCCCACCACATAGTTCGATTATCATCCAAGACAAGGGGCTGGGAGGTGAGTAGTTAGTCACAGGGTGGGGTGGGAGAGCTGGGGCAGGGGCCTTGAGCTGAGGTCACCTGCTTAGGCTGCACTGGAGGAGGTCAGAGCACCCCACACTCACGTTACTCATCCTGTCCACGGTGGTGCTGACCAGATAGAGGGTACGGATGCAGACGGCCTGCACACTGTCAGTTGCGAGGTCCTCACTGTCAGGGCCAGGCTTCTCAGGCTGGGGGCAGGGGTCAAAAGGCAAGGGCATGCATGGACAATCCACACAGCAAGGTCAGGCAGTCATGACTCTGGGAGTGTCAGGACACAGCCTGTGTGAAGCAGGGCACCCTCACTGTATGACACAAACGTCGCCTAACACAGACAGTTAACACATACTGCAATAAAATCACCCAAGAGAACAGGCTTACCTGGCCTAGTTCTTATCTCCAAAACAAACAAAAACTTGAGTATTTCCTATAAGCTACTGACTCCATAAAAAATAACTTTGTCCCTCACTTTGCAATGCTGACATGGGAGAAGTGGGACAATCTTTGTGAATATGACAATCATGTGAGAAAACCTATTTTCTATGAAGACTCAACGCAACCACAGTAGCCAGAGCAGGCTGGATGCCTGCTGTTCTCATTGCAAAACCAAATAAAAACTGCAAACTCTCTAATAATGAACACTGAGGACACATTCAAAATCCATCAGAAACACAAATGTTAGGATACACAAACCAAGGACATATGCTTATCCTAAAAAAAAAAAAAAAATACCATGAAAGAGAAAATACAAACAATATGAACCAAGAACAAGGAAAAAAACCCCAGAAACATTATGTGAAAAACTGTTAACAGTTGAAATTAAAAATTCAATTCAGGAAATTAATGTAATGGATAAAATGAGGAAGAAGTTACTAACTTGAAAGAAAAGACTGAAGAAGACTTCAAGGAAGAAAAATGTACAAAGAATGAAAGAAGGAAAAGCTAAAAGACATGAAAGACAGCAGTGTTAACATTCAGATAACAGACATACCAGAATCAGAGACAAATAAAAATAGAGAGCAAGAAATATGTAAAGAAATAAAGGAGGGAACTACCCTAGGGGAAAGATAAAAAAGCTCATAAAAAGGGTCCAGAGAGCTGGAGGCAAGGGCAGTTCAAGGTGAGTCAGGAACACCTTTGTATGCCACAAAATGAAGAAGGATGAGTGCATGCCACAGGGACACAGGAACCAGCTTGAAGGGGGACACCACTAGTCAAACCTGGAACAGTTTGAGCATCAAAACCAGTGGCAGGAATGGTACAGAGACCATCACATAAAATAGCAACCCGTGAGCCCACAATGAGATATTTAAATATAAGAATAGGAAATGTTCTTTGTTCACAATAGGAGGTCAAGAAAGAAGTATAAAAATATTAATGAAGTTAGAAAACCATCAATTGATGCTAAAACCAACTGATACTGATTAAAAGTTCTTTTTTATTGTTGTTGTTTTTGGTTTTTTGAGTCAGGTTCTCACTCTACTGTCTAGGCTGGAGTGCAGTGGCACAATCACAGCTCACCGCAGCCTTGATCTCCTGGGCTCAGGCAATCCTTCCACCTCAGCCTCCCAAATAGTTGGAACTACAGGCACACACAACAATGCCTAGTTAATTTTGATTATTTGTAGATACGAGGCTTTACTATGTTGTTTAGGCTGGTCTCAAACCCCTTGGCTCAAGCAATCTTCTTACCTCAGCCTCCCAAAGTGCTGTGATTACAGGTGTGAGCCACCATAACCACCCTGATTAAAAGTTTAATCAGTAAGATAATAGGTGACATTTACTTAGTCCCACCACACCCAGCCTGATCACTAGGCCAAAACTAATCCCTCAACAAACTCTTTTTTATTTTTATTTTTTAGTTGGAGTCTCATTCTCACCCAGCCTTGGCCTCCACAGCCTTGACCTGCTGGGCTTAGGTGATCCTTCCGCCTCAGTCTTCCAAGTAGCTGGAACCACAGGCGCGCACTACCACACCCAGCTTATTTTGTGATTTATTGTAGAGACAAGGTCTCACTAAGTTGCTCAGGCTGGTCTCAAATCCCTGGGCTCAGGCAATTCTCTCACCTTGGTCTCCCAAAGAGCTGGGATTACAGGCTGAGCCACTGCTCTCAGCCCCAACAAACTCTTAAAAGCAGAAACCAATCTGGCCAGACTCAATGTAACAATACAATAAAACTACAAATCCAAAATAGCCATGAAAATCTATCAACATGGAGATTTTTAAAAAATCATAAAAAAACCATTTGTTAATTACAAGGGAGAAACAGCAACTTTACAATGCAAAAACTAAGCATGAACATGTGGTCAGAACTAGTAAAGTCAGTATTGAAACAAACCAATACCAAGAGCCTCCTGGTAGGATATACTGATGAGTGTACACATGCTTCCATGAGATTCCCACCAAAACTATATCACTGGATCAAATCATAAGGAAATACCAGCCCTACCTGAGAGACAGTCAATAAAATAACTGGTCTGAAATCTTAAAAGAAATCCAAGTGAACAAACATGAAGACAGGACACAAGTACACACAATGCATGACTCTGGGTCAGATTCTGCACCAGAAAGCAGCTCTAAGAAACAGAACTGAGACAATTGATAAAATGCAAGCACAGAGTATTAATTAGGTAATACTATGGCTTCAATGTTAAATTTTCAGATTTTGACAAGTGTACTATGGTTATGCAGAACAATGCCCTTATTCTTAGGAGACAAACACCAAAGTATTTAGTATTTAGGAATAAAGAGACATAATATCTCAAATTTTCTCTCAAAGGAGTTAGAAAAAAATGTGCATTCATGCACATGTGTGTATGTGTGTGTATACAAAATATATAAAGAATGTCAGACAAGATGGGTACAGTAGTTCACGTCTATAATCCCAACTACTCAGGAGGCTGAGTGGGAGGATCACTTAAAGTCAGGTATTTAAGACCAGCCTGGACAACACAGAGAACCCATCATATCTAGTAAAATGAAAAAAAAAAATTAGCCAGGCATAGTGGTGCATACCTGTAGTCCCCACTACTCAAGAGACTGAGGCAGAAGGATTGCTTGAGCCCAGAAGTTTGAGGCTCAGTGAGCTATAACTGAACCAATGCACTCTAGCCTGGGTAATGGAGTGAAACCTCATTGCCAAAAAGAATACTAGACAAAGACATAATGAGAAAACTACAGACTAACATCTCTCACAAATATAGAAATGAAAATTGTCAACAAGATACTAGCAAACTGAATCCAACAATATATAAAGATGATTATATACCATGACCTTGTAGGATTTATCCCTGGAATGCAAGGTTGGTTTAACATCTGAAAATCATCTAATAACATATGCCATATCAACAAAATCATATGCTCATCTTAACAGACATAGAAAAAAGTATATGAAGGTTGGGTGTGGTGGTTCATACCTATAATCCCAGCACTTTGGGAGGCCAAGGTGAGAGGACTGCCTGAGCTCACAGGTTCAAGACCAGCCTGGGCAACTTGGCAAGATCTCATCTCTACAATAAATTAACAATTAGCCAGGAATGGTGGTGCATGCTTGTAGTTCCAGCTACTTGGAAGGCTGAGGCACAAGGATCACCTGAGCCCAGCAGGTCGAGGCTGTGGTGGCCGTGAGTGTGCCACTGCACTCCAGCCTGGGTGACAGAGTGAGACTCCAACTCAAAAAAAAGAAGAAAGCATATGACAAAATTTATCTTCATGACAAAACATTCTACAACGTAGGAATAGAAAAAATATCCTGGCCTGGTGCGGTGGCTCACACCTGTAATTCCAGCACTTTGTGAGGCCAAGGTAGGAGGATCACTTGAGGTCAGGAGTTCAAGACCAGCCTAGGCAACACAGCAAGACCTCATCTCTACAAAAAATAAAGAAATTAACTGAGTGTGGTGGCACACCTGTAGTCCCAGCTACTTGGGAAGCTAAGATGAAGGGATGCGTGAGGCTGGGAGGTCAAGGCTACAGTGAGTAGTGATTGAACCACTGTACTCCAGCCTGGGCAACAGAGTGAGACCCAGACTCAAAACAAAACAAAAACATGTAAAACATAAGGTTTTATTTTTAAAAAGAAGGGAATATCCTCAACCTGATAAAGGGCCCACAGTGAACATCAAACTTAATGGTAAAAGACTGAATGCTTTCATACAAAGAAAAGGAAAATTAACAAGAATGTCTGCTCTCAACATTGTACTGGAGGTTCTAGCCAGAACAATTAGGCAAGAAAATCAAATAAAAGACACCTGGATCGGAAAAGAAGTAAAAGTAAAACTATCTCAGTGGGGCACAATGACTCTTCTGTAATCCCAGCACTTTGGGAGCCTGAAGGGGGAGGATCGCTTGAGGCCAGGAATTTGAGACAGCTTGGGCAATATAGGGAGATCCCCTTGCTATAAAAAACAAAAAAAGTTAGCTGGGCATGGTGGCACACACCTGTAATTCTAGCTACTTGGAAAGCTGAGGTGGCAGGATCATTTGAGACCTGGAGTGTGAGGCTATAGTGAGCTATGATGACACCACTGTTTTCCAGCCTGGGTGACAGAGTGAATGAGACTCTGTCTCTAAAAATGACAAAAACAACAACGAAAAACTATCTCTATTTGTAGATAACATGATCCCTTTAGAATATCCTAAGGAATTCACTAAAAAAAATGACTAATAAGCAAGTTCTGCAAAGTTACAGTAAACAAAATCAATATGAAAGAACAACTGTATTTCTATACAGTAGAATGAACTGAAAATTAAATTAGAAAAATATTTTTATTTATGGTATCATCAAAAGGCATAAAATACTCATGAATAAATTTAACCAGGGAAGTGCAAAACTTATAATCTGAAACTACAAAATAATGTTAAAAGGAATTAAAGACCCAAAATAAATAGAAATATACCCCATGTTCATAGATACTAAGACTTAACATTGTTGGAAATACTCCCCAAATAGATATACAGATTCAATGAAATCCCTATCAAAATTTCAGCTGACTGCTGAAAATGACAAGTTGATCCTAAAATAAATTCATATGGAAATTCAGGGGACCCAGAAGAGCCAAAACAACCTTGAAAAAGAACAAAGTTGGAGTACTCATACTTCCCAATTTCAAATTTGCTATAAAGCTACAGTGATCAAGACAAGGTGGTACTGGCATATAAAAGAAAGGACAGAATCCTTAAGATGATGTGTAGAAAGGAGTAAGCTATAGCATGCTTGGTCTTTAAAAGCACCTGCTTGCAAGGATGCCCTTGCCTGCCTTCTGAGAACTTGGCTTTTTAAAATCAAATTGTAGAAAAATACACATAACATAAAATTTATCATCAAAACCATTTTTAAGTGTGCAATTCAGTGGCATTAAGTACATTAATGTTATGCAGCTCTCACACCATCCATCTCCAGAAATTTCCATCTTCCCAAACAGAAACTCTGTCTCCATTAAACACTAACTCCCATTCCTCCCTACCCTGCTCCTGGTACTCATCGTTCTATGTTTTGTCTCTGTGAATTTCACTACTTGAAGTACTTTATACAAGGGGAAACATACAGTACTTATCCTTTTGTGTCTGGCTTATTTCACTCAACATGTCCTCAAGGTTTATCCATTTGTAGCATCCTCTTCCTTTTTTAAGGCTGAATATAGGTATTCCATTGTACATATACATGTCACATTTTGCTTATCTAATTCATTCCTCCATGGACATTTGGGTTGCTTTCACCTTTTGGCTATCGTGAATAATGTTGTTTTGAACATAGGTGTATAAATATCACTGAGACCCTGCTTTCAATTCTTTTGGGTATATTCCCAGAAGTGAAATTGCTGACCACATGGTAATTCTATTTTTAACTTTTTAAAGAAACTTCCATATTGTTTTCCATAGCAGATAAACCATTTTACATGAAAGAGCTTAACTTTTGAATCTTTATTTATTCATTTATTTATTTGAGTCAGGGTCTTACTTCATCACCCAGGCTAGAGTGCAATGGCATGATCACAGTTCACCATAGCCTTGACCTCCTGGGCTCAGGTGATTCTCCTGTCTCAGCCTCCCAAGTAGCTGGGTCTATAGGTATGCGCCACCATGCCTAGTTAATTTTTTGTAGAGACAAGGTTTCACTATGCTGGTCTCAAATTCCTGGGCTCAAGTGATCCTCCTGCCTTGACCTCCCCAAAAGTGCTGGGATTACAGACATAAGCCACTACACTGGCAACTTTTGAAATTTTAAACATTCCCTAAGTGATAAGATTGTTCTGGTTACCTCAGGCACTGAACACCTGTGTTTCTTTGGGACTCTGAATTTTGGTGGCAGTGGTTGGCAGAAAGTGCCTATATGACCAGGCCCTAGTAAATTTGTGAACTCTGAATTCCAAATGGACTTCCATAGGCAGAAACACTGCACTTGTGTTATAGCACTTCACAGCTGCAGGAGGGAATATATTTTCTGCAACCCCTTTTGGGATAGCACAGGAAGTCTGCATATGGATTACAGCCATGAGTACAATTGCCTATGAGCTATCATCAAATATGTGGGTAGTCTTGGGACCCTTGACCCAGAGACACAGTATCAAAGCTTATTCAAGAACAAAAGATAACCTACATAGTCCCATCTCTATTAGAAAAGGAAAATTCATGGTTACAGGTTATAAGCTTTCCAACAAAGAAACCTCCAGGCCCACATGGCTCCACTGTGGATTCTACCACAGTGGAATATTTATGGAAGAAGTGATACCAGCCCTTCACAAACTCTTCCAGAAATTAGAAGAGGAGGGAACGCATCCCAACTAATTTAATAAGGCTCTAGCATTACCAGTGAAAGACATCACAAGAAAAATACAGACCAATATGCCCACTGAAGAGATGCAAATACTCTACCAAATATCAGCAAATCACATCCAGCAATGTATTACAAGAATAACAAGCCACGACCAAATGGGGTTTATTTTGGCACTGTCAGATTCATTCACTATTTGAAAAGCAATCATATATATCCAAAATAATTGAAACCCATGTTCACAGCAGCATTATTCACAATAGTCAAAAAGTGGAAGTAACCCAAATGTCCATGGAGAAATGAATGAATAAACAAAACGTGGCATATATATACAATGGAATATTCATCCTTAAGAAGGAAGAAAATTCTAATACATGCGGCAACATGGATAATAAACCTTGAGGATATTATGCTGAGAGAAATAAGCCAAACACAAAAAGACAAATAATTATTCCAATTATATGAAGTACTTTGAGTAGTGAAATTCATAGGGACAGAAAGTAAAATGGTGGTTGCCAGGGGCTGGGGGAGGAAGGAATGGGGAGTTAGCGTTTAATGGGGGCAGAATTTCTTTTTGAGAAGATAGAAAACTTCTGGAGACATACAGCACAACAATGTGAATGCACTTTAATGCCACTGAATTATATACTTAAAAATGGTTGAAACAGTAAAGTTTATGTTATTTTACCATAATAAAAAATGTTTTATTAAAAAAAGCAATCAGTTTGGATACAGTGGCTCATGCTTGCAATCCCAGCACTTTGGGAGGCCAAGGTAAGAGGATTACTTGAGGCCAGGAGTTTGAGATAAGGCTCTTAAAAAAAAAAAAAGCAAAAGACAAAACAAAACAAAACAAAAACCCCCAAAACTCAATATAGTCTATCATATCAACAGTCAAAAGAAGAAAAAATACACAATTTTATAAATAGATGCACAAAAAGCATTTTTAAAAATTTAACATCAATCCATGATAGAAAATTAGGAACAGAAAGTAATTTCTTCAACTTGATAAGGGGAATGTTAAAAACTATTGCATGTAGGAGCAAAACAAGTGTATTTCATGAAGATAGAGAGTAGATTGGCAGTTGCCAGAGACCAGAAAGGATAAGGGGGTGAGGGGAATGAAGAGATGTTGATTAATAGGTACAAATATATAGTCAGATAGAAGGAAAAATACCTAGTGTTCTATAATCAGCAGGGTGACTATAATTTACAATAATGTATTGTGCATTTCAAAATAGCTAGAAAAGAATAATTAGAATGACAGAATGACTCTAACATAAATAAAAGACTAATATTCAAAGTTATAGATATCCCATTTACTCTGATTTGATCTTTACATATTATATGAATGCATTAAATTATCACATATACCTTGAAAATATGTACATTCATTATGAATTAATAAAAAAAGAAACAAAACCTATTACAAGATTAGGTTTCATTGCACTTCCCTTTATTGCACCTCACGGATATTGCATTTTTTACAAATTGAAGGTTTGTGGCAACCTTGTGTCTAGCAAGTCTATAGGTGCCATTTTTAACAACATATTGTCACTTTGTGTCTCTGTGTCATATTATGGTAATTCTTGCAATATTTCAAAACTTTTCATTATTATTATATCTATTATAGTGATCTGTGATCAATGATCTTTGGTGTTACTATTATAATTGTTTTGGGGTACCACGAACCATATCCATATAAGACAGCAAGCCTAATCCATATATGTTGTGTGTGACCTGACCCAATGACCAGCCCTTCCCTGCTCCCTCTCTTTTGGAACTTTCCTATTCCCTAAGACACAACAATATTGAAATTAGGTCAATTAATAACCGTACAATGGACTCTTTCTTTTTTGAGTTGGAGTCTCACTCTGTTGCCTGGTTGGAGTGCAGTGGCACACTCACGGCCACCCCAGCGTCAACCTGCTGGGCTCAGCAATCCTTCTACCTCAGCTTTCTAAGTAGCCAACTACAGGCGCATGCTACCATGCTCATATGTGCTACCAAAATTATTTATTGTAGAGACAAGGTCTTGCCAAGTTGCCTGGGCTGGTCTTGAACCCGCGGGCTCAGGCAATCCATTCGCCTCAGCCTCCCAAAGTGCTGGGATTACAGGCTCAGCCACCAAGCCCACCCTACAAGGGACTCTTAAGTCTTCAAGTGAAAGGAATCACACATCTCACCTTAAATCAAAAGCAAGAAATGATTAAACTTAGAGAGGAAGGCATGTCAAAAGCCAAGATGGGCTGAAATACAGGCCCCTTGCACCAAACAGCCAAATTGTGAATGCAAAAGAAAAGTTCTTGAAGGAAACCAAAAGTGCTACTCCAGTGAACACATGAATGAAAAGAAAGCAAAACAACCTTACTGCTGATATGAGAAAGTGTTAGTAGTCTAGATAGGAGATCAAATCAGTCACAATATTCCCTTAAGCCAAAATGTAACCAGAGCAAGGTCCTAACTCTCTTCAATTCTATGAAGACTGAGAGAGAAGAGAAAGTTTCAGAAGAAAAATTAGAAGCTAGCAGAGGTTGGTGCAAGGGGTTTAAGGGAAGAAGTCATCTCCATAATAAAAGTGCAAGGCAAAACCGCAGCAAGTTATCCAGAAGATCTAGCTAAGATCATTGAAGGTGGCTATAATAAATAGCAAATTTTCAATGTAAAAAAAATCAAAACAACCTTCTATTGGAAAATGCCATCTAAGACTTTTATATTATTATTTTTTTTTATTAAATTTTATTTTATTTTAGACATGTGGAGTACAAGTAAAGATTAATTACACAAGTTGCATGCAGGTTAAGTTTGGGCCTTCAACTGACCTTCACTCCCCCGGTATAGGTCCAGGTATCTTTCGTGTTATTACGCATCCCTCACCCTCTCCCTCCCTCCCTTTATTATCATTTTAGAGACAGGTTCTTGCTCTGATACCCAGGTTGGAGTGCAGTGGTGTGATCATAGCTCACTGGAATCAAGCAATCCTCTGCTTCAGCCTCCCAAGTAGCTAGAACTACAGGCATGCTTCACCATGCCTGGCTAATTCTTTTTTTTTTTGAGTTGGAGTCTCACTCTGTCACCCAGACTGGAGTGCAGTGGCCGCTCCCGGCCACTGCAGCCTCGACCTGCTGGGCTCTGGCGATCCTTCCACCTCAACCTTCCAAGTAGCTGGAACTACAGGCGCATGCTACCACGCCCGGTTAATTTTTTTGATTTATTGTAGAGATGAGGTCTCACCAAGTTGCCCAGGCGGGTCTCGAACCCGCAGGCTCAGGCAATCCACTCACCTAAGCCTCCCAAAGTGCTGGGATTACAGGCTGAGCTACCGAGCCGGCTCTAATTCTTAAATTCTTTGTGGAGATGGGATCTTGCTATGTTGCCCAGGTTGGTCTCAAACTCCTGGCCTCAAGCCCCCCTCCCATCTTGGCCTCCCAAAGCACTGGGATTACAGACATGAGCCATATCACCCAGTAATAGGACTTCCATAGCTAAAAAGGAGAAGTCAATGCTCAGCTTCAAAGGACAGGTTGACTCTCTTGTTAGGGGCTAATGCAACTGATAACTTTCAGTTGAAGCTGATGTTCATTTACCAATCATAAAATCCTATGGCCGTTATGAATTATGCAAAATCTACTCTGTCTATATTCCATAAATGGAACAACAAACCTTGGGTGACAGCACATCTGTTACAAGAATAGCTTACTGAATTTTTTTTTTTTTTTTTGAGTTGGAATCTCACTCTGTTGCCCAGACTGGAATGCAGTGGCCGCTCCCAGCCACCGCAGCCTCGACCTGCTGGGCTCCGGCGATCCTGCCGCCTCAGCCTTCCAAGTAGCTGGAACTACAGGCGCATGCTACCATGCCTGGCTAATTTTTTATTTATTGTAGAGATGAGGTCTCACCAAGTTGCCCGGGCGGGTCTCGAACCCATGGGCTCAGGCAATCCACTCACCTCAGCCTCCCAAGGCGTGGTATTACAGGCTGAGCCACCGAGCCCGACCTTACTTAATATTTTAAGCCCACTGTGGAGACCTACCTACAGCTCAATTCCTTTCAAGATATTACTCATTAGCAATGCATCTGGTCACCCAAGAGCTGGTGAAGATGTACAAGGAGATGAATGTTGCTTTCATGCCTGTTAGCCTGTCATCTATTCTGCAGCCCGTGGATTAAGGAGTAATCTCAAGTCTTATTTTTTTTTAAATTCATTTTATAAGGCTATAGCTGCTAGAGACAGTAATTTCTCTGATGGATCTGGGCAGAGTAAATTGAAGACCTTCTGGAAAGGATTCACCACTCTAGGTGCTATTAAAAACATTTGTGATTTATGGGAAGAGGTCAAAATATCAACATTAACAGACATTTGACAGAAGTTGATTCCAACCCTCATGGATGACTCTGAGGGGTTCAAGATTTCTTCTTCTTCTTTTTTTTTTTTTTTGAGTTGGAGTCTCACTGTCGCCTAGACTGGAGTGCAGTGGCCGCTCCCAGCCACCGCAGCCTCGACCTGCTGGGCTCCAGTGATCCTTCCGCCTCAGCCTTCCACATAGCTGGAACTACAGGCGCATGCTATTACGCCCAGTTAATATTTTTGATTTATTGTAGAGATGAGGTCTCGCCTGCCCAGGCGGGTTTCAAGCCTGCGGGCTCAGGCAATTCAGTCACCTCAGTCTCCCAAAGGCGCAGGATTACAGGCTGAGCCACCGAGCCCGGCTGGGTTCAAGATTTCATTGGAGGAAGTAATTGCAGATATGGTGGAAATACTAAGAAAAATGAAATTAGAAGTGGAGCCTGAAGATTACTGAATTGCTGTAATCTCATGATAAAACTTGGAATAGATGAGGAATTGCTTATTTGGTTGTGTGAAGAAAATGATTTCTTGAGATAAAATCTACTCCTGGTGAAGCTGCTGTGAATATTATTGAAACAACAACAAAGGATTTAGAATAGTGCATAAACTTAGGTGATAAAGCAGTCTTAGGGTTTGAGAAGATTGACTTCAATTTTGAAAGAAGTTCTACTGTGGGTAAAATGCTATCAAATAGTACATGATACATAGAAATCTGTCGTGAAACAAAGAGTCAATCTATGTGGCAAACTTCATTGTTGTCTTATTTTAAGAAACTGCCGTAGCCACCCCAACCTTCAGCAACCACCACCTTGATCAATCAGCAGCCATCAACATCGAGGTAAGATCCTCTACCAGTAAAAAGATAATGACTTGCTGAAGTCTCAGATGATCCTTACCATTTTTGGCAATATTTTGAAATTAAGATACGTACATTTTTAGATATAATGCTATTGCAGACTACAGTATAATGTAAACAAATTTTATATGATTTCCCAGCAGAAATCAAAAAATTCACACCTCACTTTATTTCAGTATTGGCTTTATTGCAGTGATCTAGAATTGAGCAAGCAATATCTCCAAAGGATGCCTGTACTAACAATATTCTTAGTAGTAAAAGACAATGTTCCCCTTATTACAGGAACAAACCAAGGATGGCTGTTCTTACCACTTCTATTCAGCATTGCACCCAGAGCTTCTAACCAATGCAAGAAGGCAAGTAAAAAAGACACATGCAAATTTACAAAACTGTCTATTTGAATAAGACATGATGTTCTATGTAGAAAATCCCAAAGAATCTATAAAAAAGCAAGGCCATAGGATACAAAGTCAATATGTAAAAATCAATTGTATTTCTATACACTAGCAATAAACAGAAACTGAAATGAACAAAACTATACAATTACAATGGCACTAAAAACAACATAGTTATAAATCTAAAAAAAATACTAGGGCTGGGTATGGTGGTTCACAACTATAATCCCAGCACTTTGGGAGGCTGAGGTGAGAGGATTGCCTGAGCCCAAGGGTTTGAGACCAGCAGGTAACTTGGCGAGACCTCATTTCTACAATAAATCAAAAAATTAGCTGGGCATGGTAACACATGCATGTAGTTCCAGCTGTTTGGAAGGCTGAGGTGGAAGGATTACCTGAGCCCAGCAGGTCAAGGCTGCGGTGGCCATGAGCATGCCACTGCACTCCAGCCTGGGCACAGAGTGAGACTCCAACTCAAAATAAATAAATACATACATACATATATACATACATGCATAAAATAAAAAAACCTAGAATATATAGAATCCATATGCTCAAAATTACAAAATACTGATGAAATAATTCACAGAAGATCTAAATAAATATAATGATGTACTGTTTCACTGATTGGAAAACTCAATATTATAAAATATCAATTCTCCCCAAATGGTCTACAGGTTGAACACAATCCCAATAAAAATTTCAATAGGATTACTTTTGTTGAAATAAAAACGATGATTCTAAAATTTACATGGAAAAACAAAGGAATTAAAATAGTCAAAACATGACTGGAAAAGAAGACCAAAGGTAGACTCCAAACTTGCTGTAAAACCAGACAACACTGTGTGGTACTGATGAAAGAACAGCCACAGATTAGTGGAACAAAACAGAAAACTCATAAAGTTGGTTGAATTTTGACAAAGATAAAAAAAATTACAGGAAGAAGAGTCTTCTCTATTGTACTGTCTTCTCAACATGTGGTGCTAGGACAACTGGACATTCACATACCAAAAAAAAGAGCCACAACCCATACCTCACATTTAACAAAAAAATTAACACAAAATGAACCATAAACCTATATATGAAACCTATGACTTAAAAGTTTTAGAATAAAAGGAGAAAATCCGGCCAGTCGTGGTGGCTCACACCTATAATCCCAGCACTTTGGGAGGCCGAGGTGAGAAGATTGCCTGAGCCCGCTGATTTAAGACCAGCCTGGGCAACTTGGCGAGACCTCATCTCTATAAAAAATTAGCCGGGCATGGTGGTGCATGCCTGTAGTTCTAGCTACTTGTAAGACTGAGGCAGAAGGATTGCCTGAGTCCAGCAGGTTGAGGCTGTGGTGGTCATGAGTGTGCCACTGCACTGCAGCCTGGGTGACAGAATAAGACTCTGATTCAAAAAAATAAAAAAATTTAAAGGAGAAAATCCTTGTGATCGTGGGCTTAGCAAGAATTTACTAGGTAGGACACATAGTGAAAACTTAAAAAAACTTAGATGTCTGCTGTTTAAAAGACACTGCTAAGAAAGCAAAAAGACAAGCAAGCAATGGACCTGTAAGAAAATACTTAAGCTGGGCATGGTAGCTCACGCCTGTGATCCCAGCACTTTGGGAGGCCAAGGCAAGAGAATTACTCGAGCCCAGGAGTTCGAGATCAGCCTGGGTAACATAGTGAGACCTTGCCTTTACAAAAAATTTTTAAAATGAGCCAGGAGTAGTGGTGCATGCCTGTAGTCCCAGCTACTTGGGAGGCTGAGGCAGAAGGATTACTTGAGTCCAGGAGTTTGATGCTGCCTAGCCTGGATGGGTGCATTTTACTGTACACAAATTATACAACAATAAATCTGAATTTTAAAGAAAGTTGTGGGGGAGTACAGATGAGAAAGCAAAATATAATAATAAAAAATAATTCTAATCTTTAACTCACATCTCTCTAAAACCGTAAAAGGAAATCTAAATATTAGTCCCTTCTTTCTTCCCCAGTGACCCTGTACTTAGTCTCTAGAGTCACTCAGCCACCCCCTTGGCTACAAGAGGAAATAAGACCCAAGAAACCCAAGGGCACCACAGGGTCTGCCACAGCTGCTCACCTCCCTTTGCTGCAAATCTGGCCAATACTACAAGGCCCACTTGCCTAAGAGTAATATATTCAGTTTTGTTTTCTTTTGTTGAACATTTTTATCATGGAAATTTTGAAACAAATAGAGTAGAAAGATTGATATACTGAACCCCACATATGCTGACCAAGCAAAAGTGCTGCAGTTTAAACATATTTGAGTCTGTTAAATTTCATCCTGTTCAGTGGCCGGGGACGGTGGCTGATGCCTGTAATTCCAGCACTTTGGAAGGCTGAGGCAGGAGGACAGCTTGAGTCCAGGAGTTTGAGACTAGCCTGGGCAACATAGCGAGACCATGTCTCCACACACACACAAACACACACAATTAGCCAGGAGTGGTAGCATACACCTGTAGTTCTAGCTACTCAGGAAGCTGAGGCAGAAGTATCACCTGAGCCCAGGAGGTTGAGGTTACAGTGAGCCATGGTCATGCTACTGCACTCCAGCCTAGCAAGAGAGACTCCAACTCAAAAAAAAAAAAAAAAAAATTCAAAGACTATTCTTTATCAAAGGGAATTAAAGTACAGTTCCTACCATAACAGTCTGTCAAAGTTTTCTAATATTGAAAGAGATCTTCAGATCCAAACTGTTGGGAACTAACAGACTGAAACAGAGACCTTGGTTTGCCAGTTCATGCCTCATGACCCACAGAGGTGCTGGGAAGATGCTGTGATCAGAAGCAGTCCCACCTGTTCAGACTGCAGAATAGGCATGTGGCTTTCCCAATGACAGCTGCACTCCTCTGAGAGGGCAGAGTCACAGCATATCACTACACTCTCACTGAATGCTAATGTTTTCAGATAACTACTGCACATACCACACTTACAGCATGGTGGGTTTCATAGTGACAGTCACAAGAGTACCAGGAGGACATTAATCTCTGTTCTTAGCTGAAGTTGGTAGACAGACTGGCTTCATTGAGTTGAAGAACCAGACCCAGACCCAGAGCTGGAAGGACCCAAGTGTTGAGACTGCAGAATAGGTACAGTCTGAATAGCCACATGCCTATTCTGCAGTCTGAACACTCAGCAGCATACTGGCAGCAGTGCAGGGTGACATCAGATTGCCCAGTCTATCTGAGGTTTATTTTTACCACATTCTATTTTGCTCTCTTTCAAGAAATAACTGGCATTTGTTTAGAAACTTTTGTGTGTGTGTGTGTATGTTGGAGTCTCACTCTGTCGCCCAGACTGGAGTGCAGTGGCCGCTTCTGGCCACTGCAGCCTTGACCTGCTGGGCTCTGGTGATCCTTCCACCTCAGTCTTCCAAGTAGCTGGAACTACAGGTGTACGCTACCATACCAGGCTAATTTTTTGATTTATTGTAGAGATGAGGTCTTGCCAAGTTGCCCAGGCAGGCCTCGAACCCCTGGGCTCAGGCAATCCACTCACCTCAGCCTAGAAACTTCTTAAATAGAAATGCCCTCAAGAACAAAGTCTCTATTTTCTGGCTCTGTGTTCTGAGTTCTAGGAGCTGCCAAGTAGACTAATGCAGTATAGAGACCCCGACTTAAGGGAGCCTCAGCATGTAGACTCAGGCCCACACATCTATCCTCTCCTGGAGCTGGCAGCTCCTGATGACCAGGGCCTGACAGAGGTCAGGAACAAGGACAATATTGACCCAGGAGGTGGGAGAGGTAGTGACTCCTTACCTCCTGCTCTGGGGGCAGCGCACACTGTTGCACGATGTATTCGATCATCGCCTCGCCTCCAGGCTGCTCCAGGTAGCCATGGTGGGCCATGGCGCTGATCACCTGCACCACAGCCCGCTTCACCTGCCCAGAACCAGTGGGAGATCAGGAAGGGGCTGCAGACAGACACCACTATGCCAGGCCAGCCAGCAGACAGGAACCTCACTCCTTTCCCCACCCACACTTGTGCTGCATTTGCACTTATATCTGCACTAATACCTATTTCTGCACCCACATCCAGGCCTGCATCTGCCTTTCTCTCGGTCCCTTGGCTGCATGGAGGCTCCCTCAGCACGCTGACAGCAGCCTTCTCACCAATTTGTAGATATGCTCAGGTCTGTATAGGAAGGCTTCTTTCCTCCCATTCCCCTCACCTCCCTCTCCTGCTGTCTGGGGCCTCAGAAGTCTCCTCATCTCACTAGTTTCCTTCCTTCATCCACTTCCATCAAGTTTCACTGCAACTCCATAAGAGGTGCTCTGCTGATGGCCCCACCGGAAACCACCCTGCCCTCCAGCCTCCAGGACACTGGCTACCCCCCGCCCCAGGCTCCAAACACACCCATCCCTCTGCCCAGTGCTGGCCCTGGTCTTGGGCAATGGGACTGCTGTCCTCCAAGACCAGCTTCTCTTGTGCGACATCCAAACATTTCCTGGGGTACACTATGGATTTGATCCCTAAACCTGAAATTGTTATCCAAACGCTTCTGGGAGTTCTCAGCCTACATGTCCTGCCTCGTCCAGTAACTATGCCTGGTGATTCAAAGTCACAGCCAGTCCTACATACCAAAAAGAGCCAGCCCTTCCTTCCCACCCCCACTGCACTCTGTCCCACAAATACTGGCCCCTGCTTCTAGCTCCAGATCTTTTCATATGCCGCCTTCCCCTTGGGAACCTCTCCTGCATAGTGATAACACCTCTGTCCTTCATATCTCAGGTCAAGCATCACTGCCCTGAGGAGGCCTTCTCATTGACAAACATCATTGGAGGGGGCAGAGGGGACGGACGTTAACACTGTCCATGACCCCACTGGGGCAGACAACTAGAATCTCTGTGGGTGAACCCTCCTGGACTCTGTAACATGCACCTTGACCTTGGCTGATTTTAATCTGTGCCCTTGGCTGTAATAACCCATAACCATGAGTATATAGTGTTCTGAGTTCGGTAGTCCTTCTAGTGAATCACTGAGCCTAAGGGTAGTGCTGGAGATCCCTGGACCTGTGCTTGGTTTCAACGGTAAGGGTGGTCTTAGGGACTGTTTCCTAACATCATACCTGGCTAACTACACCAAAGGTAAGATGTGAGAAAGCACCAGCCACATGTACTAAGCATGCACACATCCCCACACTTTCTCTTGAAGCCCAATCTGGCTGAGGGTGGCGGTTGCCTGGTCAGTGGGCAGCCTCATGGCCCAGTCTGGTCACAATCCCTGCAGCTGCTCGTGGTGAAAACTCAAGATGACCTGTCTAGTTTACCTTGTTGTTGGTGTCCAGAAGAGGAAGCCTCATAGAAGAGAGAATGAAGGGCTTCTTAACTTCCATCTGAGCAGCTGCAAGAAACAAACAAGACAGCTCAGTCTCCTCCTGAAACCACAACTTCTCCTGTCTACCACCTTGAGGTCCAAGCCACATCACCAGAGGTCTGGCCTCACTGTGACTCCCATGTGGGAGGAGGAGAGGGCATGAACAAAAGCAAAAGTATACCCACCTCTCTCCAGGGGACAAATACTTTTTTCCCCCAGTTAACATTATTTTACCTAATTTAAAAGGTTGGTAGTTTAAAGCATTAAGTAGAAGAATGGGCTTGTGTTAGGTAGACCCGGGTTCAAATACCGGGGAAATTCCTTCGTTGGTTCTCTTTTTTTTTGAGTCAGAGTCTCACTCTGTCACCCAGGCTGGCGTGCAGTAGCATGCTCATGGCCATTGCAGCCTCGCCCTCCTGGGCTCAGGCAATCCTTCCACCTCAGCCTTTAAAAGTAGCTGGAGCTATAGACATGCACCACCACACCCGGCTAATATTTTGATTTATTGTAGAGACGAAGTCTTGCCAAGTTGCCCAGGTTGGTCTCGAACCTGTGGGCTCAGGCAACCTCTCACCTCTGCCTCCCAAAGTGCTGGGATTATATAGGTGTGAGCCACCACACCTGGCCAGTGGTTCTCAAACATAACAGCATGAAAATCACCAGAAGACTCGTTAAACACCATGTTGGAGGAAGTCCTCTCCTGTCACACCCCCGCCCCAAGCTCTGACTCAGCAGGCCGTCGATGAAGGAAGGGACTCAAGTGTACATTTCTCACGTGTTCCCAAGTGAGCTGAGAACCGCACTTAAACCTTGTCTCTACAAAAAAAATGAAAAAATTAGCCAGATGTGGTGGTACATGCTTGTAGTCCCAGCTACTTGGGAGGCTGAAGTGGAAAGATCACCTGAACGCAGGTGTGAGCCATGATCATCTTGATTGTGCCACTGCACTCCAGGCTGGGCAAGAGTGAGACCCTGACTAAAAAAAGGAAAAATAAAAAACGTGGCTATTAAGAAGTGGTTGTGAGATTAATAAAAATAAAAACAAAGGACACTGAATACAGTGTAAATGCCCTCTGAGGCACAGTGCATGTGATAAGACTTTTATTTCACATGAAAATCCTAGGAAAGAGATGCCACCATGGCCCCAATTTCACAGGTGAGGAGCCAGAGGTCCCAGGGACTATGGACTCTGCCAAGGTCTTGGAGTAGCGAATGACAGAGCCAGATGCAGCCAATTAATGCCTAGAGCCCAAGCTGTGGCTCTGAGTCAAGTTCTTTAAACCCTCACAGACACTCCATACCAGACCCCCTGGTTGTGGACATACCTGGGTAGAGCACCTGTCCACAGAGAGGATTGCTGCAGCCCTTTCTATGTAAATTCCCCTAATAAAAGCTTTGGACTGATCATCCTGGTGTCTAGTGCCTCTTTCTTTGGAATTCCAATTAGCCTTATTTTTGACAGTTTGGGGGTATTCCCTTGTGGGATTCCCCTTGCCACTGATTTTGGGGCTACTCCAGCTGTGAGTTTGACAGGATGAAACAGATGTATACCATGCAAGCAAAGGAAATACAGGTCTTAGATCTAAGCATGAGATACACTGTACTGCTTTTAGAAGATGCTGCAGAAGAACCTTCATGACCTCAGAACTGGGAGGTATGGATGTAAGAAAATGATGACAAAGGACTACACTGAAGTTCAGAATTTTTATTAATCAAAACAGCATAAAGAGAATTGGAAGCCGGGCTCGGTGGCTCAGCCTGTAATCCCGTGCCTTGGGAGGCTGGGGTGAGTGGATTGCCTGAGCCCATGGGTTCGAGACCCACCTGGGCAACTTGGCAAGACCTCATCTCTACAATAAATCAAAAAATTAGCCGGGCATGGTAGCGCACGCCTGTAATTCCGGCTACTTGGAAGGCTGAGGTGGAAGGATCGCCGGAGCTAAGCAGGTCGAGGCTGCGGTGGCCAGGAGCGGCCACTGCACTCCAGTCTGGGTGACAGAGTGAGACTCCAACTCAAAAAAAAAGAGAATTGGAAAGACAGCCACTACGGTGACACAAGCAAAGGGATCAGAGAATTCCAACAAGTCAATGAGAAAAAAACAAATCAACAGGAAGATGAACGAAAAACATGAACAAATCCCAATTGCCAAGACCCATGCACTGCCACTGGGCTCCACCACTGGTCAGTGAGACACAGGCCCAGCATGATAGACAAAGACGGAGGAGTGTGGTGGAAAGCCACATGAAAGCAAGGATGTGGAACAGCCTGGAGAAACTGGCATAGGGACTTTGGAAAACAGCTTAGCATCACCTAAGAAAGCAGCAGATATGCACTCAAGATCCATTAAGTCCATTCCAGGTAAAGAGCCTGCACCAGGGAGCCCTGATACATGCAGGGCAGCCTGTTTATAACAGCAAACTGCCAATGACCCAAGTACATCACACTAGGATAGAGATCAGTGGTGTGCTGCTATCCAAGCCATGAGACAAGATACTGCAAAGGAAGTGAGCAACCATCATTTCTGACTTTCTTTTTTGTTTGTTTGTTTGTTTATGTAAAAATTTATTTGACCAAAGTGTAGAAAAAGTGATACTATTACATATGATATAGCTGTAAGGATCTAAAGAAAAGAGTGGGTTTTACTCAGTTGCACAATTTGCTAGTGTATTTCCCGTAGTGTGATGCTTAATTAATAGGAGTAAGGTCAGGGATTCAGATAAGCTGGAAGCAGGGGAATTTTTAGTCAGAACTGTAAACTTGAGTCATCTTCCACACTACTAGGGAATGCAGAATGTTTCAGCTCTGAGATGTTAACTGAGAAAACAATTATAACAAAGCCAAAATGTGAAGTCCTGCCTACAAAATACTGCATATCCAGTTTAATCAGAAGTTTCTTGGTTTTTATTAACTTGGTTCTGAAGAAGGGATTAAAGTCCTAGATAAGTAAATCTTCAATTTGCAATTCCCTGAAGTATGAAAATGAAGCAAGGCCAATTTTTAATCTCTTCTGCCAGAAAGGCCCTTTCTGCTAATAGACAAAACTGTTTTACTCAATTTATTAATAGCGAGTAGTCTTTTTTATATGGCTGACCTGAATAGTACTGAACTCCACCAT
Organism: Carlito syrichta; assembly: GCF_000164805.1. Lineage (NCBI taxonomy): Eukaryota > Metazoa > Chordata > Mammalia > Primates > Tarsiidae > Carlito > Carlito syrichta. Next base: position 613,308 of record NW_007256815.1, read on the forward strand.
ATTCCTAGTGAGTGGATGACCTTGTATCAGAGTGGACATGGGTCCTTACTGGAATAAGACACTTGTTCCTCCAAGAACAATTTTAGAATGAAAGAAATATGTAGAAGAGCATAACATTAAGGATCTACCCAGAAAATATATGGGTAATTATTATGACTATTTCCCAAGCCTTCTCATGCTGACTGTTCAAGAGGATGTTTATTCTGCACAGTGGTAAAAGAATGACAGGATGATCAGGTCAGCCTATCTGTGGTCTATGGCTTTCCATAATAGACCCCCCCCTCCTGACTGAATTTCTGTGCTACTGATAAGCAATCATTTCCCTACACTTATTCACACAAGTACTTAACAGTTAAACATAAAACATATGTACAGTGAAAAAAATAATGTACTCAGGGTAACTAAGCAGCACGGTAGCATCACCAGAATACTTGTATCAGCTGTCAGACAACAGCAGCAACAAACAGGTTTTCAGTTTCCACTTACAATGTTGTGTTTTGGCTAAAAGGTTACTGTACATTGCATTCAGTTTTTTTGTTTTTGAGTTAGAGTCTCATTCTGTTGTAATCCAGGCTAGAGCACGCTCACAGCCACCACAGCCTCAACTTGCTGGGCTCAGGCGATCCTTCCACCTCAGTCTTCCAAGTAGCTGGAACTGTAGGCGTGCGCCACCATGCCCAGCTAATTTTTGATTTATTGTAGAGACGTGGTCTCACCATGTTGCCCAGGCTGGTCTCAAACCTGCGGGCTCAGGCAGTCCTCTCACTTCCATCTCCCAAAGTGCTGGGATTAGAGGTATGAGCCACCGTGCTTGGCTTGCATTTAGTTTTTGCTTGTGTGTGTTATGTGTTCTGTTTGTTTGTTAGTTAGTTAGTTAGTTAGTTAGTTAGTTAGTTAGTTAGTTAGTTAAGAAAGACAGAGTCTTACTCTGTCACCCAGGCTGGAGTACAATGTTGTGAACATGGCTCACTGCAGCCTCAAACTCAGGCTCAAGTGGTTCTCCTGCTTCAGCCTCCTGAGTAGCTGGGATTACAGGTGTACACTACCATGTCCAGCTAAAGAGACAGGGTCTCTCTGTGCTGTCTAGGTTGATCTCAGACTCCCGGCCTCTAGCAATTCTCCTACCTGGGGCTCTCAAAGTGCCAGGATGACAGATGTGAGCTATCATGCTTTTAATTTTTTTAGGTGAGAGAAAAAAAATCAGAAGCAGTTGAGGGACCACGAAGTGGGTCCTCCAGGAATGAAGATGCATTCTGCTGGATGGCTTTTGAAAATGTGTACTCGAGTCATCTGCCTCATTAATAATAATTTTTGCCTTAGAGGTTTCTCTTTGATTTTATAAACTAACATGATTTCGGCTCTGTTATGAATGCATGCTGCCCTAGTCCTTCAATAAGCCCATCACACGTCCTCACAGTGGTGTCTGTAGACATGATTTCTGTAGTGCTAACATCATCTTCATCATCATGTCAGTGCTCAAAAAGTTTCAGAATTTGGAGCATTTGTGACTTTGGATTTGTGGATCAGGGATGCTCAAGCTGTATTTGTATTTCCAAGTAACAGGTTAAAAAATAAAAGAATATAAACAAACAACCCAATAGAAAAATGGACAGGAGTCTTAAGCAGATGCTTCCCAGAAGGGGAGCCAGGGAAACAATGGGCAGAAGTTAGGTAGGGCCCTTCACATGAGAAACACAGAATGCAGGCCAGGGTGAGGGCCAAGGGTTCATATCAGTCCAGGCCCATACCCCTGAGGTTCAAACAGACAACAAATGAACATTAAAAACACAAAGAAAAAAAACCAAAGCTACTGTCATCTTGTATGCAGGTGATAACAGTTAACATGTGGTACATTTATTCATTCCTCAAGTTTATGTTGAGGCCAGCTTCCTCCCTACCAAGTCCTCAACAAGGCAGCTATAGCCCTGCCCTTGAGTGGCCTACATCTTACTAGAAGGGATACAAAAATAACTGACTAGTAAATGAGATCAATGCAAACTGTAATAACGTCAAAAGAAGAGCAGATGAGAGACTAAGAAACAGACTCACAAGCCATGTTGTGTTTGGAGAGGGCAGTCAGTGTCAAGGTCTATTTTAAAAAGTGACATTGAAGCTACTCAAAGGAAGAGAAGGAGCTAGTTAAGTGGAGCACATCAGGAAGAACGCTGTAGGTAGGAGGATTGCCCTCCTACCTAGCAAGATGTCTGGTATGGTTGAGGAGAGGGAAGCCCCTGGTAGGAGGATTGCCCCAGGAGCTGGTGGGAGTAGAGGGACCACAGTGAGGAACAGAGCTCTGTTCCAATGCAGTAGACAGCCAAGAATAATCAGCACCAGGACGTTCTACTGCAATTGTTAGGCTTTAAAGAAAAAGAAAAAAATCCTATGGACATATGAAAACAAAAACAAAATAAACAAATTTTAAAAAACAAACATGTAGCATGTAAGACAATAGAAAATTAGATTATCATCAGATTTGGATAACTGCTTTATGCCAGAATAGGGTTGGCAGATAAAATATAGGACACTGGGTTAAATTTGAATTTCAGATAAACAACACACAATTTTTTAGTACAAGAATGTCCCATGCATCCCATGCAATATTTAGGGCATCCTGTTTGTTTGCTTTTGTTAAATCTGGCAACTTGCTGCAGAAGAAAATGGAATAACTTATTTAAGATACTCAAGGAAATGTGAGCCAAGAATTCTGTAACCAGCAAAACTGACTATAAAATACAAAAGGCAGCCAGGCGCGGTGCCTCGTGTCTATAATCCCAGCACTTTGGGAGGCCAAGGTGAGAGGATTGCTTGAGCCTGCAGGTTCGAGACCAACCTGGACAACTTGACAAGACCTCATCTCTGCAATAAATAAATTTAAAAAGTTAGCCAGGCATGGTGGCGCATACCTGTAGTTCTAGCTACTTGGAAGGCTGAGGCGGAAGGATCACCTGAGCCCAACAAGTCGAGGTTGTGGTGGCTCAGAGTATACCACTGCCCTCCAACCTGGGAGACAGAGTGAGACTCCAACTCAACAAATAAAATAAAATAAAATATAAAAGGAACAAATAAACTATGATCAACAAGCATGAAATCCAGCAACATTGCTCCCATGAGTCCTTCCTGTGGAATCTATAGAGAACAAGCTTCAGACAACCAGAATGAAAGACATGGACAGAGGACGAAGCTGAGCCTCACATGTACGGTCACCTGCAAAAGCAAGACAAAATGAAGGCTGAGAGTGGGACAGGACTGGATGGTAACAGCTACCTCTACTCAGATGCAGACACAGGGCACAACTATTAAATCAATGGATCTTGGGAGAACACACACAAAACATTTTTCAAGTTTCAGTCATTTTACTGGTGGTGCTGATATTAGTGTTATTCTTGTGTTAGTGATATATGTGTAACATTAGATAAAACAAATGAATAATTGTGGGATGCTCTAAGTTTACTAACCTTGGGAATTAGAGTCTCAGAGTAGAAGAACAGAGACACAAATATAGCAGAAAAGAGTTTAAAATCTCTGAGGTCTGTATGATGAATTGCAAGCATCAATATAGACTCATAAGATGTTTTACCTATCTACTAACAGAAATATTTCTTAGCTCAGTCTACTGAAAAGGCCTAGAAATACTGGCCACCCAGAAGTAATGAGCCCCCAGAACCAGACTGTTGTCTTGAAAGGCAATGTCTCACTAAAAGAAACTAGGGCTTTTTGGAGAAATGGCTGATTTCAGGTCTGAGGCTAGAAATAGGTAAGACAAGCCTAGAATACTAGCTGTCAAAGACCACCAGGCTCATGTCAGAAGAACTCAAATCTGAAAAGGCTCCTGTTAACCAAAGATGATGCAGTTTCAGCTTCAGTAATGGTAAGAATTAAGCCCATCAAACATGTTTAAATCCATTTGCCCTTCTGAGTTACTGTTGGAGAATGACAGGGAACCTATCCACTATCTTGTAAACTGATAAATAAAAGAATCAAGGATTGAGCCTGCCCCCCCTCCTTTTTTTTTGAGTCTGGGTCTCTTTTGTTGCCTAGGCTGGAATGCAGTGGCATTCTAATATCTCACCACAACCTCAACCTCCTGGGCTCAGGTGATCTTTCCACCTCAGCCTCCCAAGTAGCTGGGACATACAGGCATATGCCACCAGACCTGGTTTTTTTTTATTTTTATTTTTTGTAGAGAAGGTCTCACTATGTTGTCTAGGCTGGTCTCAAACTCCTGGACTCAAGCAATGCTCCCATCATGGCTTCCCAAATGCTGGGATTACAGGTGTGAGCCACCACACCCGGCCTGCCTTTCTTACATGAATCATACCTCTGGGTATCAAAACAGTAGCTGGGGGAAGTGTCTCTTTATCAAGGTATTCCAATTAATCAATGAAAGATAAATGATAGGATTACATTATCACCCCCTCCCAACAATGAATTAATAGGTACAGGCATTAAGCATCTATGCTGCTAAGAGTTATGCCCAAAAGAGAGAAAACCAGATATCATGTGACTCCCATAGTCTTGCCCAAGGGATTAATCTTGAGTCAGATCCTGTTTCTGAATCCAGGTGACAATTTGCAAGAAATTCAGATGACAGGAAACGTGTTGACCTGTACCGTGAGAATGCAGTCAGCAAAACTCAATGATAGGAAACTCTACAGGTTTAACAGTCAGGTTCTTCCACAGATAAATTACAAGAGAAAGAAAAATCTGGGCTCGGTGGCTCAGCTTGTAATCCCGTGCCTTTGGGAGGCTGAGGTGAGTGGATTGCCTAAACCCGCGGGTTCAAGACCCGCCTGGGCAACTTGGAGAGACCTCATCTCTACAATAAATAAAAAATTAGCCGGGCATGGTAGCGCACGCCTGTAGTTCCAGCTACTTGGAAGGCTGAGGCGGAAGGATCGCCAGAGCCCAGCAGGTCGAGGTTGCGGTGGCCGGGAGCAGCCACTGCACTCCAGTCTGGGCGACATAGTGAGACTCCAACTCAAAAAACAACAACAACAACAACAACAAGAGAAAGAAAAGCATGGAGAAGAGCCTGTAGCTTAGGAGAGATTTACATAGGAGGAGTTGTTGTTTAGTGGGGACAGAATTTTAGTTTTGTGAGATGAAAAGAGTTTTGGAGGAGGATGGTAGTGATGGTTGTACAAAAACGTGAATGTACTTAACACCACTGAACTGTACACTTAAAAATGATTAAGATGGTAAGTTTTATGTTATGTGTATTTTACCACAGTTAAAAATAAATAAACAAAGAACCCACCAATGGTCAGGCCTCCAAGAAAAGATTTAAATATATATAAAAATGGCCAGGCTCGGTGGCTCAGCCTGTAACCCCAGCACTTTGGGAGGCTGAGCCGAGAGGATTGTCGGAGCCTGCAGGTTCGAGACCAGCCCAGACAACATGGCAAGACATCATCTCTACAATAAATAAAAAACTTAGCTGGGCATGGTAGCACATGCCTGTAGTTCCAGCTACTTGCAAGGCTGAGGAGGAAGGATCACCAGAGCACAGCAAGTTGAGGCTGCAGTGGCCGAGAGGCGTGCCACTGCCCTCCAGTAGTGAGACTCCAACTCAAAAAAAAAAAAAATATATATATATATATCTCTATATATATCTATATATAGAGATATATATATATTCATGTATGTTTATGCTATTATTTATACATAAATATATTATGCAGATAAATTTGTACCTATAAACTTTTAAAGTAGGCATAGTTAATGACAAAGGAATGATTACTATAGAAATCAGGATAGGGCAACCCTTCAGGTCCCTTCCCAGGGTGGGAGCTTTTCTGTCCTCTCAATAAATTCTGGTTTCTTAAAAAAAAGAAAAAGAAATCAGGATAACTGTCCACCTAACATAGGCACAGAACTAAAGCATGACCTGAAGGGATCAACAATGACTTCAACTTTCAATCATGTTACAATATTTTCATTCAAAATGTGATGACTTCTGATAGATCAGCAAACTTAATAAATTTATTATTATAAGCCAAAATATATGTATATTTTAAATTTTATAAAAACCACCATGAGATACCACAGCACATTCACAAAAATGGCGAAATGACTAAAATTAAAGACCGATAAGTGTTGGTGAGGACATGAAGCGATAATGTTCACAAGCTGTTTGTGAGTTATACAGTGTAGGGTATAAACTGGGGTATAAACAGCTACTTTGGAAAAATGGAACGGTTTATTACTAAAGTTGAACATATGAATACCTTATAACCTTCTAGGTATACACTAAGTGTGCACAGGAAAAATATTAATAGTGGCATTATGCATAACAGTATGACACTGGAAACAGCCCTTTATCCATCACCAGAGAAATAAATACCTTGTAGTAGATAATTCACCGGAATACTTGCAATGAAAATGAATGAACTATACCCTATGCACAAGTTTCACAAACAAAACAGTGAGGAAAAGAAGCCAGATACAAAATAACTCATACTATACAATTCTCTTTATACTACATGCAGAAACAGCAACATTATCTTCTATTGTTAGAAGTCACCACTTCAGAGGGGTCTAAGAAGGCAGCTCCTGGGTGTTGTCAATGTTCTATTTCTTCACCTAAATATGGGCTCATTTTGTGATTACTCATTGACCTAACAGTTAAAACATGTGCATTTTTCTGCATATGTTATACTTCAAAATAAAAATAATAAAAAATTACACAGATGCATATGTCCTGATGCTAAAAGTTCTCCAAGATGTGCTAAAGAGTGAACAAAGCATGTTTTGAACTATGTCACTTGGTTAAAAAAACAATCTATTTCTTTCACACATACACTTGTATGTATGTAAATACATAGAGAAAGAACTTAAGGGAGAAAATGAAGTATAGGGGAATACAAAATAACTTTTTTTTTGAGTCGGAGTCTCACTGTTGCCCAGGCTGGAGTGCAGTGACACGCTGCTCACAGCCACTGCAGCCTCAATCTGCTGGACTCAAGTGATCCTTCCGCTTCAGCCTTCCAAGTAGCTGGAACTATGAGAATGCATCACCACATCCAGCTAATTTTTTTATTTATTGTAGAGACGAGGTTCGCCAAGTTCTCCAGGATGGTCTCGAACCCTGGGCTCAGGCAATCCTCTCGCCTCCACCTCCCAAAGTGCTGTGATTACAGGCCAAAGTGACTTCTAAAGAGCATAAATGCGATTGAAGAATTCACAAAGAAAAGTTGAGCATGGTTAATTACATTAAAATATTGAACTACTGTATGGAAAAAAGCATCTCCAACAAAAGCACTGACACTAAGAATTCCATAAGAATTCCGTTTCAGGTACCACTTGGTCACTGTCCAGATTAGCCACATCAGTTAAATGGGGACAATTCTACCTACCTCACAGGGTTGCTAGGTTACTGGGGGTTGAAACTAAATGCTGATGGAGGAGATGCTTTACTTTCTGTCTGACTGCCTAACATCCTGTGCCTCTGAGGCTCCCTTCCCCAGGGAGCTCTGACCAGAGGCAGCCCTCTCTTGGTATGGAAGCTACAGGTGCTCACTCCCAGTCCCACTATAGAGGCAGGTGCTTACCTCCCAGTCCCTCTGCAGGGAGCAGCTGCTTTACCTCCCAGCCCCTCTGCAGAGGGCAGGCACTTACCTCCCAGGACCTAGACAGCCAACCAGAAGCAGGGCCTCAGGTTGTCTCTGGTGGTGCAGGTGCTTGCTGAGGGAGCCAATATCCAGCGGCACCTTCATCAGACTCCTGGCTTCATGGCACAGTTTATACTGTGACCCTGGCTGCCCCTGTCCTCCCTTGTTGCTGCCCCTTTGTCAAGCTGCTCCTGCATCATTCCCCTAACCCCCATATTCAGGTCACTGTTTGCAACCCATCTCCTGATGTGCTGAACCTCAGAAGACAGGGGTCAGCATGTAAGTTCTGTAAAGGGCCAGACAGAAAACACTGTAGGCTTTGAGGGTCATGTGTAGTCTCTGTCACATATTCTTTGTTTGCTTTTACAATTCATTTAAAATGTGACAATCCTTAGCTCACAGGCTGTACCCAGCAGACTATAGGGCTAATGTTCCCACAGCCACTTTGTACTGAAGCCTGGGATAGGACATAAATGAGATTCATGGAAAACTACAGATTCATGTGTGAAAAATATTATTTTTTAAGTTTATTACTAATTAATTAAATTAGTCTTAAAACTAGGAAATCTGAGTCCTTTAATTCTGAGGAAACCATCATGCATATGTAAATCGAGGGATGGTCTACAAACCAACTAGCCTCAACTCTTTATAAAAAAACAAATAGGTCGGGCTTAGTGGCTCAGCCTGTAATCCCAGTACTTTGGGAGGCTGAGGCGAGCGAATTGCTTGAGCCCGCAGGTTTGAGACCAGCACAGGCAACTTGGTGAGATCTCGTCTCTAAAATAAATAAAAAATTAGCCAGGTGTGGTGGCGCCTGTAGTTCTGGCTACCTGGAAGGCTGAGGTGGAAGGACTGCCGGAGATCAGCAGGTTGATGCTGGGGTGGTCGTGAGTGTGCCACTGCACTCCAACCTGGGCAACAGAGTGAGATTCCAACTCAAAAATAAATAAATAAGCCAGGTTCAGTGGCTCAGCCTGTAATCCCGTGCCTTTGGGAGGCTTAAGTTAGTGGATTGCCTGAGCCCGCGGGTTCGAGACCCACCCGGGCAACTTGGCAAGACCTCATCTCTACAATAAATCAAAAAATTAGCTGGGCGTGGTAGCACACACCTGTAGTTCTAGCTACTTGGAAGGCTGAGGCGGAAGGATCGCCGGAGCCCAGCAGGTCGAGGCTGCAGTGGATGGGAGTGGCCACTGCACTCCAGTCTGGGTGACAGAGTGAGACTCCAACTCAAATTATAAAAAAAAAAAAAAAAAAAAGATAGATAGATAAATAAATAAAATTTAAAAAACAAATTAAAAATGGAATCTTCTTGGTACAAGACATTATAGAGACAACTAAACTAAATCAAAGTATGTTTTTGACTTGCTCCCAAAATGAAGAGAAACCAAGTTACACCAGAAAGCTTTGTGATATCTGTCTGTGAGGCTCTGTGTGCTCTCAGCAGAATGATTATAGGGGGAGTGTGGCCTGAGAGAGCATGCAGAGTCATGCGGGGTGTCTGACCAGTAATCAAAGGTAAGTGCCAGCAATCAACATTGGGTGAAGGATGGACAAATACTATTTTTGCAACTTTTCAAAATGTTTGGAATTTTGCAAAATAGAAAGTTAAGAACTTTTTAAAAAGACTTCAAAGTGGGATGGTATTTTCCCCTAAACATGAGCAGTATCTGCTTTTGCCAGACACTATTCCACACTGGACCTGACCATGGGCTGGTCAGCCTGGCAGGCATGGAGGGCACTCACCGGCTGAGTTGATGACGTGCCTCACTATCTGTAGGGTGCCCACACGGATCCTCTCGTTGCTGGTGTCCAGCCTGGGCAGCAGGAAGGCCAGTAGGCGGTCAGGTGAGCTGCAGGCTACAAGGCAATATATGCAGGTCAGGCTTGATGCCTGAAACTGCAACTCCACAAGGCTGAGGTTTTTCTGTCTTACTCATCCCTGCACCAAGAGCATCCACACACTTCCCAGCACAGAGAAAGAGCATGCAGAGTTGCTGTGTGAACAATGAGAAGCTGGAGCTACAGCTTAACCACTCAGTTCAGCCTCGATGGCCTCCTCAGGGTGCCCACTAAGGTGAGAGGTTGGAGCACACAAGACCTTAGGCCCGGCTATGTCAGCACCACCCAAAACATGTTCAGACGCAGATGCTTGACACACCCAGGGTGTAGATGTTCATTTTAGCTTCTCAAACTCATAGAGGGCCTGTGAGAGGGCCTTCAGTGCCCTCTCCTGCCTTTCCTGGTTCCTGTCACTCTAAAGCTGAGACTTTTAAGCTGCCAAGCACTTGGACCTCTAGCCCAAGCCGGCTAAAGCAGCCTGAACTCCAGGCACCCCCAGGGGACTCTTCACCCAGTCTCTACTTCTGAGTGCTGCCAGTGGGAAACTTCTGGCAATGACCTCAGCAGGTTCTTTATCCTTCATGGACCAGTATCATTCATGGTGGATCCTGGACATTTGCTCTGCCTAGATATCGGACCTGCTGTTCCTCCCACCTGCCGCACCCTCCCCTCAGCCTGGCTGAGGCCAGTCTCCCCACTCTCATCCTTCTATGCTTCTCCTGGGAACCAGCCTCCTCCCACCCCGGTTTTGTGTATAGGTAGATGCTGATACAGGTATGGGGGCAGGGAGGCTCTGCCTTTCTGACCAGCTCCAGATGGATGCTGATGCTATGTCCCTGAGCAGTGTGACAGACCCAAATACAGGCAGGGCCCTTCCTCACACCATCTACCCACCCCTCAGGGCATGGGGACAGTGCTGGCAAACGAGGGCCCTGTTGTCCAGGAGCCCCAGCCTCCATTGGGGGTAGTGACAGGATGGATGGTACCTCCGGGTGGGTCATGTGAGGCCAGGCTGGGTGACCAAGGGGGACCAGAGAGCAGGGAATGAGACCAGAGCAGGGGTGCAGAAAAGCAGGCAGGGGTGGGAGATAGAATGTGGACCATGGGGCAGAAGCCCCGCAAGGAATTAAGCAGGGCAATAACATGCTCCTGTGTGGAAGACAGATGTTCTGGACTGCAGCTGCTGTCCAGGCCTCTGGAGCCACAGTCAGGCCCAGGCAGAGGTGAAAATAGAGATCATCTCACCCTAACCCATGCCCCAGCCACTACCATCCTCCACACACAGCAGGCAGTGAGCCCATCCATGTCCACTGATGCTCCCCACTCACCTAGCACAGTGAAGCAGCGTAGCACCTCCTTCTGGTTGCTCATCACGAGGGGGCTTGAGGATGCCACAGGCACACAGATCTGCTCCAAGGAATACAAGAAAGAGATTATGACCCTGGCTACGTTGGAAGGGAGGACTCATGCCCTCTGAGATGCTGGGCCTGGGTAGCTGGGTAGAGAACTCCAGGTTTCCACCCCCACACCTGCAATGAGCACTCTGGGCGTTATCTCACCCAGGAGAGGGATGACCAGGCTATTGAACATACTTGCCTCAGAAGTGCTTCAGAAACTAGCCCCATCCATATAAGGATATGGTAGGGAAGAGGAGGGAGACACACACAGCAGGCCCTCAGATCTCCAGGAAACATCTTGCTCCTCCATACTTTGTCCTTCCTACCAGTAGCAGGAGAACAGAGGCCCCCAAAACATTTCTTTACTAGAGAAGAGACAGTCTCCAATGCCCCTGGGCATGTACACTCAGGCCACAGGCTGGAACCCACTACTCTCTAGAATATATAAAGCAATGGAAACCAAAACACTTAGAATCCATTTGTTCAAAATTGTAGATAATAATAAAGAAAAGTTATATCGGCAAAAAGCAAAAACTAAGGCTGTAGACAGATGCGTCTCTAGGCTCCACAGTACCTTAGCAGCTGATGTTGAAGCACCCTCCCCATTAACCCAGGTGTGAAATCCCAGGTCCCCACTCACTTCCTCGGTATCATAGCAAAGGACATGAGTAGGGCCTCTGTGTAAAGGGTTCTAAAGTAGCTCTTCAGTAGAGGCTGTCTTATGAGCAAGAAGAGGCAACCACAGGACAGAGCAAAGGCCTGGGACCATGGGGCTGCTCTCTAACTTGGACTCTACCAGTTCTTAGAGAACTCTCGGGAAGCAGGGTAAGTGGTCCAGGGCTCTGCCCTATGTTCCCAGGGAGCTCCTTGTAGTTCTATTGCAAAGACCAAAGGTGATCCTAAAAGATACTGCAGCTTCCTGCCTGCTCCCTCAGACCACTTCCTCTACAGGAAGCCAGTCGCCATGCTGTGAGGACATTCAATCAGCCCTACAGAGATCCATATGGTAAGAATCCCAGTTGGATTCTTCTTCCCTTCTTCTCTAAAATAAATTCCAGATGGATTAAATGATAAAAGTATAGGGGAAACTGGGAGAACTTGGAAAACAATCACTGAATTTGAAAGGCTTTTCTATATATAACAAAACCTTTTATAACATAAAAGGTAGATAAATGATAATGTAAAAATTAAACAATTTTGCATGGCAAAAAAAATCACAAGTAGATTCAAAAGATAAAGGACAAAGTACAGACAAATATTTATACATATATAAGGCTACAAATAATTGCTACAGATCAATATGAACAAAATCTAAAATGTAACTGAAAAAAGATATGGACAGTTCAAAGAATGGGAAATAACACATTTTTTTCTATCTTCTCTCAGCTTTTATATATTTATATTTCCCTTTTATTTTATTTTTTTGAGTTGGAGTCTCACTCTGTCACCCAGACTGGAGTGCAGTGGCCGCTCCCGGCCGCCATAGCCTTGACCTGCTGGACTCCAGCGATCCTTCTGCCTCAGCCTTCCAAGTAGCTAGAACTACAGGTGTGCGCTACCACACCTGGCTAATTTTTTGATTTATTGTAGAGATGAGGTCTCGACTGCCAAGGTGGGTCTCGAACCCGCGGGCTCAGGCAATCCACTCACCTCAGCCTCCCAAAGGCGCGGGATTACAGGCTGAGCCACCAAGCCCGGCTATTCCCTTTTAAATTTGTTTTCCACTCTCATCCCCATACCCAATAGACAATCATTCTGTTTTAATAGTTTTTTGTAAATGTGTATTGTTTTGTGCATTTTTATATTATATAAATGATACTGTGTCACATCTCTCATTTTTTCCTCACTATTAAGAATTATAATTTTCTGTAGCAATCTTGGACATTCTTGGTTAGGTTAATTCTCAGAAACTCAATAAGTTTCTTTTTTTTTTTTTCTATTAAGAACTAGAGTCTCATTATGTTGCCCAGCCTGGAGTAGGGTAGTGCAATCATAGCTCCTGGCATCAAGTGATCCTCCCACCTCAGCCTCCCGAGTAGCTGGGACTATAGGACTATAGGTGTGCCACCATGCTTGGCTGTTAATAAGTTTTTGTTGCTATTACAGACAGCACTTTTTAATACTTTCTAGTTGGTCACTACTAGTGTAGAAAAAATGCTATTGTTTTTTATAGGATAGTCTTACAACTGGCAACCTTGCAGAGCTTCTCATTAGTTCTAGTAGTTTGGCCAATTAAGGTGGTAGCTGGGCAACAATGAATAATGACAGTCTTCTCTTCCCAGCCTTGCACCTCCCAGTACTTTTCTTTCCCCACAGAACTGGCGCAGGACCCCATCCACGGTAAGAATGGAAATTCTTCTTGTTCTTGACCTTACAAGGAGTATTCCTAACACTTCCCATCCGTTATGACATAGGCTGAAGGTTCAGGTATACACACTTTATTAAGTTAAGGAAGTTCCTTTCCAATCCTAGTTGCCAAGAGTTTTAATGATAAATAGAAAAATATCACCAAAAGCTTTCTCCTCATTGATTCAACTTACTTGATATTTTACTGGTGATCTATCATGGTGATGAAGTACACTGATAGCTCCTCAATGTTGAACAAGCCTCACATTCTGAGCTAAGCCCTACTTTACAAGGTGTTTTGAAAAGCATAGTGTTGGGTTCAGTTACCTATTACTTAATACAAAATCCTTACATCTATCCTCATAATTATATACCTACATTTTGTTACATGGTTCTGATTTGAATTTGAAGTCAAGGCCTCATGGAACAAACTGGGCAGATCAAGACCTTTTTCCATTTCTAAATCAACTTGCATAGAATAGGATTAATTGTATTTCAAGAGTTGCTAGAACGCTCTTAAAACCATTTGGGTTCTTGGTTTTAAGAAAGATCTTGGAATATTATTTCCATTTTCTTATTGGTTTAATCAAGTTCTCCATTGTGTTTCCTACCAATTTTGATATTTTTATTTTTCTAGGAATCTAATCATTTCATACAGTTTTAGAAATTTGTTATATAATTGTTCACAATACTTATTTTTTTAATAATCTCGGTGTAGCTCTCCTCTCTTTTCCTTTCTGAGACCAAGAATGTGTTCATGGACTATAGCTAGGATTGTCCAGGCTGGCCAGTGAGTGATTAGGGCCCCAGATGGCATGAGAGGGGCAAGGAAGAGGAGATGGAGAAAAAAAAGTCAATCCACAGCTCTGTACTTGTTTTTCACAAGTCTCCCTAAAGGGCCACCTGCCATCACTCTCTCCAGTTTCCTGCCCCTTTCCTTTCTTACCTAGAAAGCCCCATGGATTCAGTCCTCTTAGCCAAGGTCATACACCCCCACATTGGCATCCAACAGCCATTCTCAGATCTCCTTCATCCGACCCAGAAGGTGGGCAGATGCTTGGCCTCCTCCTCAGATCACTGAGGTTTCACTGAGCTTTCTCTAAGACCACCTGAGCCAGGCCTTGGCACTACACTTTGCCCTTTTGACCACTCACTCCTGCTACCTCCATGCTGGGGACTCCCATGTCACTTGCATATGCCACTGCTGAACACAGCAAAAACATGGTCATATCGCCAGGAACTGCACCCATGTGATTCCCAGGGAATGTCTACTCCGCAGTCCTGCCTGGCTTAAACACTCACCCTGACTTGCTTTCTGCACCCCTCATCCAACAACTTCACACAAAAGAGTTCAACCTGCGGCACCAGGACCCACCCTTGCCCCAGCACCCCTGCCTCCTACCTGGACATGCAGTGAAGCCAGAAGGGCATCAAGCTGGGCTTCCAGTGTGCGGCTGCCCACACTCACGGCTGCTTCAAGGATCTGGCCCAGACTCTGCTCGGGACAGGGAGAAGAGGGCCATTAGTCCAACCTCCAGTCCCCTTGGACTGACTATGGGACCAACCAGAGCCTCCCAGCTGGACCACAAATGGGGTCCAGGAAGCCACGAATCCTACTTTGGGGCTCAAATGAGGAGGCCCTTCTTCCACCCCTAGAACTCAGATGGGGATGTGGGAAGGCCCAGGAAAGAGATGCCTAGGTCACAGATACAACAGGTGCAACAGGCCAAGAGGCCCAGTTCACCAGGGCAGTGATAGGAAAACTCTGAGCCAGTTCTCAGGAAGGCCCAGTCCTTCACAAGCCACCACCAAATCTTAACAGAGGACTCAGGGCTACCCCTGTGGGATCTGATGTGAGGGAATCCTCAGGCATTGGACAGTAGACCTGACCCGCTTGCCGACACCTTGGACACGTAGAAGGCTTCAGCATGCTTCTTGTAGAGGGCAAGAATCCCAGGGAGGAGCTTGGGGAGCTGCTCCTCCAGCCTCTCACTGGGCAGCAGGTGGGTCATGGGCCCCAGAGCCTCCACAACGGCCAGCCGGAGCTGAGAAGAGACAGTGGACAGGAAGAAGCTCATTCTGCTCAGTTGATGCTGACTGCCAAGAGCACATACTGGGCAAATATGAGAAAATACCAGATTACCAGTTGGTCCTAAAGGGGGTGGAAAGTGAGCCCAGCCAGCCAGAGGTCAGAGTGAGGCTGTGGAGTAATCGTGGCAAACAGGATGGCAGCCAGGCCAGGGGTGCCTACAGGAGATACTCAATGCTACCCCAGGCAGCACTGGGCCTCAGGATAGAGGAACTGGGGGCTAAAGGGGGCATCTACAGTGACTGAGTCCCTGTGACAGAACAGGACAAACTCCAGAGTAGGCTAACACCAGTCACAAGAGTGGGACTTGCAGGCAAGTCCTTGCACAGGTGTGGGGACCTGCAGAGAACCCATGTAGATGAGGGGACCTGCAGGTGAGACGCTGCACAGATGTGTAAGCCTAAAGGTGAGCCACACCCAGAGCATCTCCACTACCCAACACAACCACACCACCTTCTGAATGCCAGTTGTGGGCAGGGATCTTGGGGGAGGAGAGTATTGTGGCAGCAAGAATAGACAGATACCTTAGCCTCTCCCTTCTTCACCCTATGATAGCCCCCTAGTCAAAGTCCACAGAGCTGTGGTTGGAAGGGGTCCTCGTGTGAGTGCGTCAGGCCTGGGGTAAGACAGGATAGGTATACAAGGCCCAGGTGCCAGGATCCTCATGAGACAAGAGAGGCAGTGGGGACATACCTTGGCTTCTCGACTCTGCAACCAGTGGTGGAACAGAATGTCATAAGCACTGAAGATGTCGGTAGCAAAAGCATCCCTCCTAACTGTGGGGTCTGGGGCTTGGTCCAGGTTGGCGAGGTACTCCAGGGTGCCCTCACTGAAGTGCTGCAGAGCTGTAGTGATGCACAGGGGTGAGTAGCTGCGGGCAGTGGGCTGTACAGTGTGAGCACGCCAAGTCTGCTTTGCTGCCCCTTCCAGAAGTCCTGTGACAGCCATAAGATGCCCTCCCTGGCACACTGGCCAAGCACAGGACTCTAGGACAATACTGGGATGAAAAGTGTCCCCCCAAATTCATGTCCTTGTCAGAACTTCAGAATATGACCTTATTTGCAAATAGGGTATTTGCAGATGCAATTGTCAAGACAAGATCATAGTAAAATGGGCCCTAAATCCAATATGACAATGTCCTCATAAAAGACACAGAGACAGAAAATGCAGGGAGAAGATGACTGTGTGGCAATAGAAGCAGAGACTACAGCTACATGGCCATAGCCAGGATCCACAGCTCCATCAAAAGCTGAGGAAAGCCTGAAATGGATTCTCCCTCTGAGCTCCCAAGAAGGAACCTATCCCACCTACGTCTTGGATTTCTGGCCCCTAAACTGTGAGAGAATACATTTCTGTTGTTTTAAGCCCCAATTTGTGTTTGGTTCTTTGTTACAACAGTCCTAGAAAATGGGCCCAAGTACCAACCTCCCAAAAATGCCCGCCAGTCACCCCCCTGTCTACTTTAGTCTGCCACAGAAACAAAAGGAGGCCATACACTATCTAAGACTGCTGTGCTGGTGCAAGCGAGCAGGAAGAGCTGCAGGAACGTGGCACCTGGGCAGGTGGGCACCAGGCCATCAGGTCAGCAACTCCAGGTGGCTCCTGACAGTGTACTGCCTGTGAACATGATTCAGCCATGACCTGTGGGCTGGTGGCAGGGACATAGCCAGGAACAGGCAAAGAAAGGCCTGAGCAGGCAGCCCCCAGACTTTGAGGAGCATGGATAATCCTGGTAAAGAAGTTCAGGAGATGCTGGCCATGGGGCTTGAGCCCAGGACATAGGCCTAGCTTAGGTGCAGATCTGCATGTGGTCAGCAGAGGGTAGGTCCTAGGTCAAGGAACAGGATGGGGACACAGAGGGAGATAAGCTAAGGCCAGTATCTGTCACACTGAGCCGAGGGACCATCCAGAGCCCCTTGGAAGGAGTGCCCACTGCAGGGGAGGGGGCTACAAAGGCATAAAACCACCTCAGAGGCTGCTCAATCCTCAGCTCTATCAATGAGCCCACTTGCTCCACAAAGTGGCTACCAACTAATGCTCCCGACAGCCATGTGTAAGCATCCTATCCAAATCACAACCTAATCTTGACATTTTTAGTCAATTAATTTTCTCCAAACTGATTGATGTGAGATGATATCCCTTTGTAGCTAGGGGGCTGATCATCTTTTAGTGTATTTGCTGACTGTATATTTTTGGCCTTTTCTTCCTCTGTTGTCGTAAACTACAGTCTTCCTTTCTGAGCTCATAGGAGTTTAAAAGGCAGCTCAGAAGCCAGGTGCGATGGCTCATGCCTGTAATCTCAGCACTTTGGAAAGCAGAGGCAAGAGGATTGCCTGAGCCCAGGGGCTTGAGACAAGCTTGGGCAACTTGGCAAGACTTCATCTCTACAATAAATCAAAAAATCATTCAGGTGTGGCAGTGTGTGCCTGTGGTTCCACCTACTTGGAAGGCTGAGGCAGAAGGATTGCCTGAGCCCAGCAGGTCAAGGTTGTGGTGGCCGTGAGCATGCTACTGCACTCTAGCCTGGGCAACAGAGTGAGACTCCAGCTTGGGGGTGGTTGGGGGGTGGGGGAGGCAGCTCAGAGGCACGAGCCAGACTGCCCAGTTGAAGTCCTGGCTCTCCCATTCCCCAGCTGTGTAACCTGGGCAAGTCACTCAGCCTCTCTGCATCTCAGTTTTCTCACCCATAAAATAGAGCAATAGGAGCACCTGCCCCAGGGGGTGCTGTGAGGCCCACTTGGGCTGACACAGATGTGGTGCAGAGTGCTGGGTCAGAGACTTGAGCACCCGCTCCCGCTGGTCCTAGGTCCTGTCCACTCCTGCTCTCAGGATTGTGCCTAGGTCTTTCCACTTTATAAAGCAGAGATACATTTATTTTCATAGTACCTTCTTTTATCATTTTTTTCATTTTTACTTGTAGTTCCACGTATTTCATAAAATCTTCCAATAAACAAAGTTCTTTGATGTGTAATGTCAAACTTGTTCATCTTTTCCTTTGTGATTTAAACTTTTAGTACCTTAAAAATCACTTTAAATACAGCAAATAAGAATCAAAGGGTACAGAAGTTCTTGACTGTCCTAGTGGCTTGTTGGTCTCTGGCTTCTCCATGCTCAGGCAACCATTTCACACCCTTTTCGGGGTCCTCTTCAGTGAGGTGGTCAGCCCAATGTAAGGAGGGAGTTTGCAGAGAGAAAAGGGTATTAGGCACAGCACAGTTGGCAAAGATGGCAATATCAGCCCTCCCTGTCCTACTCCTAATTCTTCTTTTTTTTTTTGAGTTGGAGTCTCACTCTGTCGCCCAGACTGGAGTTCAGTGGCCGC
>NW_007256815.1:631933-648967 GCF_000164805.1 Carlito syrichta
GGCTAGTTTTTGATTTATTGTAGAGATGAGGTCTCGCCAAGTTGCCCAGGCGGGTCTTGACCCCGCGGGCTCAGGCAATCCACTCACCTCAGCCTCCCAAAGCGCAGGATTACAGGCTGAGCCACCGAGCCCAGCTCTAATTCTTTTTTTTTGAGCCAGAGTTTCACCGTTGCCCAGGCTGGAGTGCAGTTATAAGCTCACGGCCACTACAGCCTTGACCTGCTGGGATCAGACAATCTTTCTGCCTGAGCCTTCCAAGTAGCTGGAACCACAGGTGCATGCCACAAAGTCAGCTAATTTTTGTAAAAAATTTATTGTAGAGACGAGGTCTCGCCAAGTTGCCCAGGCTGATCTCAAACCCTGCGCTCCAGCAATCCTCTAGCCAAAGTGCTGGGATCACAGGCTTGAGCCACCGTGCCTGGCCCTCACTCCTAATTCTACAAAAGGACCCGAGTCCACCTCTGGGTGGTAAGTGATGCAGTCCCACCCAACACTCACCAGCTGTGTGATCCTGGATCAATCACCCTCTTAGGGGCCTCCACTTTCCCGGGTGTAAAAAGGATAAAATAACAGATGAACCTACCCTTGCATCCTGAGTACTTAACCACAGTTACTGGTATTTTAGGGCCTTTGCATCTGTGTCGCCAGCAAGTCTGGCCTGTTTCCCTCTCACACTGTCTTCATCTGGTTTTGGTCACATAAAATTAGTTGGTGACTATTCTTTTGTTGTATATTCTCTGAAATTCTGTGTTTTAAAAAGTGTAAACCCCTATATCTTGGGGTTTTGTTGTGAGTCAGAGTCTTACTCTGTCACTCAGCCTGGAGGGCAGTAGCACAATCACGGCTCACCGCAGCCTTGATATCCTGGGTTCAGGTGATCCTTCCATCTCAGCCTCCCAAGTAGCTGGCACTACAGGTATGCACCATCATGCCTGGCTAATTTTTGGATTGTTTGTAGAGATGAGGTCTTGTTAGGTTGCCCAGGCTAGTCTCAAATTCCTGGGTCCAAATAATCCTCCAGCATTGGCTTCCCAAAGTGCTAGGATTACAGGCACGAGTCACCATGCCCAGCCGATATCTTGTTTTTGACTCTAGCAGGAATGCTTCTAGTGTTTTCCACTAAGCAAGATGCTATCTTTGGGACTGCGATAAATTCTTTATCATGTAAAATTTAGAACTAACCATTTATTTATATTATTTAAAAAAACGTAGCTGGGATCAGTGGCTCAGCCTGTAATCCCAGAGCTTTGGGACGCTAAGGTGAGTGGATTGCCCGAGCCTGCGGGTTCGAGACCCGCCTAGGCAACTTGGCGAGACCTCATCTCTACAATAAATCAAAGAAATCAGTCGGGCGTGGTAGTGCATGCCTGTAGTTCCAGCTACTTGGAAGGCTGAGGTGGAAGAATTGCCGGAGCCCATCAGGTCGAGGCTGCGGTGGCCGGGAGCGGCCACTGCACTCCAGTCTGGGCGACAAAGTGAGACTCCAACTCAAAAAAAAAAATTTTTTTTTGGTTCTTTTGTTTTTGAGCTAGTAGTTTCACTCTATTATCCAGGCTAGGGTGCAGTGTGGCACAATCACAGCTCACTGCAGCCTTAACCTCCTAGGTTCAAGCTATTCTTCTACCTCAGCCTCCTGAGTAGCTGGGATTACAGGCACATGGCACCATGCCCAGTGAATGTTTTTATTTTTTTGTAGAGGTGATATCTCACTATGTTGCTCAGACTGGTCTTGAACTTGTGGGCTCAAGCAATCTTCCCACCTCGGCCTTCCAAAGGGCCTGGGATTACAGGTGTGAACCACTGCCTCCATCCTAATTATGGTTTTTAATAAAGAATCAACAACTAGAAAGGTGGCTGTGGTGATTTTTCTTCTTATATCAATTAGTATGATGAGTCTGCCCTTCCAATATGGATCTGTCCTTGGACTCCTAGAGTGACTCCACCCAGTCTGAACACAGACAGTTCTTATGTCTGAGACGATTTAGTTCCTAGGTTTGGCCATCATGGGGAATGCCATGTGATACGAATCCACTTAGTTCCATGTTTTGGAACACAGAGTCAGCATATCAAGGGTCACTATTTCCTCTCCACAAGTGTATCTCAAACCATCTTTGACTCCAGATTCAGCAGCAGACATGTGGATGAGGGCAAAGTTCATGCATGAGGCTGGCCCATAGGTCTCTTTCATGATAATGCTCAGGTCATAAAAAGAGAATTTGGAAACTATCCTTTTTGCTTTTTTCTCTGGGGTGGCACACCCCTGAGGTTTGGGAGAGCCCATGTGGAAGAAGCCTGGACCAATCTCACGATGGGCACCAGCAGCTCAGAGTTTTCCTTTGAGGAATTCAACTCTCCTAGAAAATCACTCACTGCTGCGGGTTGTCAGAGGTGGTTGCACTGAGCTAAGCAAAGTCTCTTTCCTTTATCTGTTCACTTTCCCTTTATCACTTTGTATTTTGCTTGGGGGTTCTCTCCCTTTTCTTTTGATTAGAAGGCAACTATTTCATACATCTTTTTCAAAGAACTAGATATAAAATATAACTGTTTCATCAATTTTTTTTTTTTTGAGTTGGAGTCTCACTCTGTCGCCCAGGTTGGAGTGCAGGGACATACTCATGACCACTGCAGCCGCAACCTGATGAGCTCAGGTGATCCTTCTGCCTTAGCCTTCCAAGTAGCTATCATGCCCAGCTTATTTTTTTTATTATTTATTTATTGTAGAGACGATATTGTCTCACCCAGGCTGGTCTCGAGCCCCTGAGCTCAGGCAATCCTCTCGCCTCGGCCTCCCAAAGTGCTGGGATTACAGGCTTAAGCCACCATGCCCGGCCTACTTCACCAATTTTTTGTTTTCTAAAGTATTTGCTTCTATATTTTCTGCCTTGCTCAGTTCTGGGTGGGTGGGATAAGGACCAGACACTGCAATGACAAAAATCACGACAGCCAACACACTCCAAGACCAGGCTGGCTCACCTCCCAGTGCGGGCACAGCTGCAAGGAGGTCACAGAGGCTAGAGGTGAGCAACCTGCCATGTCAAACAGCTGCTGCATAGCATCATTCCAACTAGGCAACCTAGCCTCTGCCTCCAGTACCGCACACATGGCAGGAAGGGGCTGTCTGCAGGGAGGCTGTTGGCCCAGCAGGAGTAACACACTGTGGCTGAAATCCCAGGACTCCAGTCGGGTCACTGACAGCACACCTCCAACCCTGCAGTGGTTCTCCCTTAAGGCTATGCAGCACTTCCAGCCCTCTCTGACAGAACAAAGGACACAGAGTGCTATCTGCCTCTTCCTTCTCCTTCTTCTCTTCATGGGTACATTACAACTTCCTTGCTGGAAATGGGGTGCCCTGAGCACCCAATGGAATACCCACAAGCCTCCACACCATTCCAGTCCCAGTGTGATGGGCTCCGCCTCAGCCCTAGGCTTCCTTCTGCCTTGGGTGGTGGTGACAGGGCTCCAAGGAACAGCTTTCCTGACACTGGTCAGTGGTTAGGGGGTAGCTGCTCCCAGTAGGTCCCTGTATTCCCAGTGGCCATTTCACAGCAACTCATTTTGATGGGATGCATCTAAGTGTAGACTTTTTCTTACTCATCTGCTTTGAATTTGTTGTACATTCTAGCAAGAGGATTCATGTCTGTCATGAGGGGGCACTAAGAGAGCTTGCCTAACATCAGCCCCCTACTCCCTTCTCTCTCTGCCTGCTCAGGGCTGCCTTCCAGGTTGTCTTCAGACCCTGTCTGGCTTGTGCATTCTCTCTTCCAAGTTTGTAACCAGTTGTTTCACCCACCGCTTTACTCTTTAATGGAAATGATTATAGTTTCAGTTCTAAAAATTGTATTTGGCCCTTTTTTCAAACTGGTTTCATCCTCACAGAACCTTGCTCTTTCCTCACGATTTACTCCTTTTATGTCTTTACTCTGTTATTTTATATCCTGTATTTGATAATTCTAAAATATGTTATTTTCTTTTTTTTTTTTTTTTTGAGTTGGAGTCTCACTCTGTCACCCAGACTGGAGTGCAGTGGCTGCTCCCGGTCACCGCAGCCTCAACCTGCTGGGCTCCGGTGATCCTTCTGCTTCAGCCTTCCAAGTAGCTGAAAATACAGGCATGTGCTACCACGCCTGGCTAATTTTTTTATTTATTATAGAGATGAGGTCTCGCCAAGTTGCCTAGACGGGTCTCAAACCCACGGGCTCAAGCAATCCACTCACCTCAGCCTCCCAAGGCACGGGATTACAGGCTGAGCCACCGAGCCCAGCTGATTTTCTACTCTAATTCTACTATTTGTTTATGCTGGCTCCTCTGTTTCATGATATAATTGGCATCACTAGTCCTGGGGTCCCCCGAGAGCCACTGTGAACCATGCCAAAGCTGAGACCCTTGGCTTTGAAGGAATGTTTCCCTTAGTCAAACACCCAGGGCCAGAGCGACTGTCGAACAGTCTTACAGGAACTAGGACATTCAGTAGGATGCTGGTTCCTTATCCAGGACACTCTAAACCAGCCCACTCATAAGGCTGATGTCTCAGCTTGAGGGCTTCCCAGGCCAACAGAAAAAATAAACTTGAACCTTACATCTACATGAGGGCAAACCATGGTTACAAATTCTCAGGAGAGGAAACTTAAAAGAAGTTTTAAAAGAAAAACTAACTCACAGGGTCCATGGCAGAAGCCTTCTCATTAGAGAATCTGCTCAGTTCTCCAGGCAGGATAGTTTGTTTTGCTGAGGATGGGTCTTAGAGGGTCTTATTCACCCAATACACAGAAAGGTCTTGTCTCCCACCCACCCTGCAGCTGCCTAAATTGAGACTGGCAGATGCCTGGGATCAGCTCTAACCCCTTGCCTCCTCTCTTAGCCTGCCTGTCAGCCCTCGGATTTCCTCCTTCTGATCAGAAGGATGTTGGTCAACTGATTGACCTGTTTCTAGATATTCTGTAGTGAGAAGGTTTTTCAGAATAACTGGTCACCATATTGCCAGCAGCAGAAGCCCACTCCCAATTTGTTAGGTTTTCAGCATGGACATCATGGGTCATTCTAGCCCTCAGTTTTGGCTGCCTCCAGCCTAGACGAGCCCTATCCTGCACTCCTTGCACATTTCCAGAGTCTGAGGTCCACACCCCACACCCACTTCTGTGCCCTACTCCTGCACTCCTGACTCAGCATTCAGCTGCTCCGGATCCTGTCACCAACCCCATATTTAGCCAAAACCAGGTCAAGCAGAGTTTCTATCTCTTCAACTCAAGGCACCCTGCCCTCACTCACAGGTGAGAAAGAGCCTATGGAAGAAGAGGAAGATCCAAAGTTGAAGGCATAAAAGATGCAGGGAAAGGAGAGACAAGAGCACGGGGTCTAAGAAAGGGGTGGTGGGCACAGGAGCAGAGCTAACTGGGGCCCAACGCTCCAAAGCAACCACTCAGGTGAGCCTTGGCCTAGTCCCTGTAACCACACTTCCCCACACCCAAAAGTTGCCCCATTCCATTGCCAGGTCCCTCCCCTATAGCCAAGTCCCTCTCCCCATGGCTAAGGCCCCACCTCCCTGACCAGGCCCCACCTCCCTGACCAGGACCCGCCCCCATGCCAGGACCCTCCCACACTAGCTGCCTGGAAAGCAGAGTGGGAACCTTATAGACCCCAGATAGTCTGGCACTTTACAAGGAGCCGAGTCCTGTGGGTAGGTACGAGGGTCCTGTGCTGCTCCCCATCAGCTATCAGAGCCTGCAGTCTTCCTGACACAGAATGCCACAGGCCAGGGGCTATAAGGGTGCTAAGGATATTGGATCCACAGCCCTGCAATGTCTCAGGATCCCCACCTCTTTGAGTGAGCACTCTGTTCACCCTTTCAACAGGAAGCCCTCCAGTCCCCACAGGGCACCAGCTGCAGCTGAAATCAAGGTCCATGCCCACAATATGCCCATGTCTCCCTACCATGCACACAGAGGACTGTAGACACAGGCCACTAGGAACATGGCTGTTGAGATAGGGTAGAAGGTGAGTGAATGTTGCTCTACTCCAAGTCCTAAGATGTCCCAGGGAGTGCCCACTCTTTCAGTTCAGAGTGGGGAGAGAAACAGGATAGAGATGGAAAGTTGTGGCTTTGCGGAAGTCACTTCCTGCTCCTCAGGCATGTCTAGGCCTCAGTGGACCTGCAGTAAAAGGTGGGGGTGGGGGGCTTCCCAGGAGCAGAGAGAAGCAACAAGAGGCAAAGATTATGAAGGCCTCATATGAGCCCACCCAGCGCCTGGTCAGCCAAGGGGATCCCTCCCTCCGACAGCCCCCCTGCTTCCTGTAGCCTAAAGGGCCTACCTGTACCCCCTAAAACAGGTATTCCTTAGGTATGGCCCTCCACAAAAGGGCACAAGACAAAAAGTGAAGAAGCTGTTTCTTACCAGAGCAGAACACCACTCTCATCGTGTCCTGCTTAGCCATGCCCAGCATGGGCAGCATGGTGCTCAGGATGGACGGCAGGAAGGGGACCATGCCAAATACTGCAAGAGAGGAGTGTTGTCAGAGGCCTCACTGACCCCAGTGCTCCCTGTGCTCCTCGGGAGCACAGACAGAAGTAGACACAGCCTGCCCATCCACTCACATGTGCCTTGGACACCTACAGTCTGAAGCAGGTGTCACAGCTGACAAGACATATGGGTTCTCAGAGGCCCTCACTCAAGAACACAGGGTAGGGGATAGGCCAAGCATCACCTACCGTTGGACACAGAGAGGCTGGCAAGCGTCTGCACAACAAAACAGTGCGGCAGCACCCCAGGCTGGAACCTGCTCAGCATCTCCTCCATAACCCTGTTGATGAACCGCTTTCCCACAGCCACAAGGACGCTGCTTGCTGCCTGCTGCCAGTCATAGACCAGTTCCTATACCCCAGAAAATCAGAAGGTAGAGCCTCTCCCTGAAATCTCCCAAAAGGCAAAATCAAGACATTCTGCCCTCAGTCGCCACTGGCCGAGGACAAGCTGACCACTATTTTCTGTCTCCCTGAAAAGTGCAGGCCTGTGTGGCATAGCCTCCCCTCCTAAAACCTGAGAGGCTACTGCCAGAAGCCCTCATACCCACAGGAGAAACAGCCTTGGCAAGAGAAGGCCGTGCTCAGCACCTGGGAGAGCTAGGTCTGCTGTGGAAACCTGGGCTGCCCCCACCGCTGGGTGCAACCCTTGGCCCAGGTTATACATATACAGCTGCCCTTGCATTTGCCATGAGGGATTAGGCACTTTGCTCTCTGCTTCAGTTCCTGCCTCTGAAAATTACAGGGTAACCATGTCCCGCTTCAGCAAGGTGGTGTTGAAGGACCTCTGCCAGCCTCAGGCAGCTCTTGGGAAGAAAGGGCAAGAAAAAAAACCTTCCCCACCCAAGCAGGACTGAGTCTATAAGGCCAGAGAGTCTGCTGCATACCTTTGTCTTGGTCATCTCACTGGAGGCCAGAAGGATGATGGTGCTAGCTGTGTCCTTGTCCAGTTCGCTGATGTGACAGTTCAGGACTGTCTCCATGGCCCTCAGGACTGCTGCTCTATATGGATGCGCCAGCTGAGGAGAGAAGCCATTGAGGAAGGTCCCAGATGAGCCAAGTACCCGGGTACTCTGCGTGCCTGTTGCTTTCTCTACAGGAATTAACTGCACAAATCCCCCTTCTCTGCTTCAAAACAGGAGAGGGGCACATTCCTCCTGCCCCTCAGAACCAACTTAAATGCCTGGCATACACACTATCCCCAGAAGGGCAGAGGAGAGTGTTCAGCACAAGACAAGCAAAAAGCAGATGATGAACTGGTAGATTTCTCTCTCTCCCCCACCCCTGTGTAGCCAGCAGGGTCTCCTGGGCATAACGCACTTTCAGGACTCTTCTACCCCCATGCTCCACCCTCCCTGTCTGAGGAGGAGCTGCCTACTTGTCTTCAGTTCAGTGGTCCCTTCGTCATTCTTTGCAGCCAGGACTGTGCTTGCCTTCAAAGGCCCTTCCCCAGGGCTACTAACAGAAAAACACCACCTACCCACCCCTCCTTCAGCCACATCTGCCCTGCCCTGAGGCCCTGCCTACTCTACCTCCTGGGTTAACCCTCTAGTCCAGCCTCCTACCTCCAACCCCAACAGCTCTCCCATTGACCACTCCAACTATATATTGATAGGCAGGAGCTGTCCTCACCTCAAAACAAACCAGTGACAGAGTAGTTGTGTTTGCTGCCAAACTGGGGCCAGCAGGGGTGTACAGTAGAGTGCTGCTGCCCAGCCAAAGAAAGGGTCCCAGAGCAGCTGCCACGAAGGCACCCAGCCATCCTGAGATGAGAGTCCTTCCCCAGCAATGCACCCCACACTCTTTCCTGGAGACCAGCCTGCACCAGGTGGCATGGCACCAGGAGGGGCAGGTGCAGGATGGACTGGCACCCCAATGGTGCTGAGAGCCAGTGATGGTCTGCACCCCTCTCATTCACAATGACAGCTATCATATCCACGGCTGTGCTGCCTGCCAAGGTGGGGACAGGTTTGCAGATGGATATTTCAGCTTGGCCCCATGTGGGAGAAATAGTACCAGCTCAGTGAAGAATACCACACAAGACTCTTGGAGAAGATTGTGACAAGGTCATTTGAGAGGAGGAACAACAAGGAGGCTGGTAAAAACTTCACGAAAGTTTTGTTTTTGTTTAGAAATTATTTGAATGAAGCTGCCACCTGGTCACTTAACAGACAGGGACTTGGTCTTGGTGCACTACATGCTGCCCAGAACTACTGTGCAGGTGATGGGGCAGCACCAGGTATCTCCTGACTCTTCATACATACTCACTGAGCTTGGCTGTGGCACACATGCTCTGATCACACGACTGTCTCACACTCCGAGAGTCTCGGCACCAGTAGCAGCCAACGTATTTGTTCACTGCCAGTCTGGAGAGCAAGTTACATACAGCTGTCATTTATCCCTGGGCCCACAGGTAAATGTGATTTTTGTTCTTGAAAATTGCCAGTGTTGAGCTGGGCTCGGTGGCTCAGCCTGTAATCCCAGCACTTTGGGAGGCTGAGGTGAGTGGATTGCCTGAGCCCACGGGTTCCAGACCCACCTGGGCAACTTGGCAAGACCTCATCTCTACAATAAATCAAAAATTAGCCGGGTGTGGTAGCGCGTGCCTGTAGTTCCAGCTACTTGGAAGGCTGAGGCGGAAGGATCGCCAGAGCCCAGCAGGTCGAGGCTGTGGTGGCCGGGAGCAGCTACTGCACTCCAGTCTGGGTGACAGAGTGAGACTCCAACTCAAAAAAAAAAAAAAAAAAAAGAAAATTGCCAGTGTAGGCCAGGCACAGTGGCTAACACCTATAATCCAGCACTTTGGGAGGCTGAGATAAGAGGATCATTTGAGGTCAGGAGTTAGAGACCAGCTTGGACAACATAGGGAGATACTGTTTCTACAATATGTGAAAAAATTAGCTGAGAGTGATGGATTGCACCAGCTACTCAGAAAGCTAAGATGGGAGGATCGCTTGAGCTCAGGAGATCAAGACTGCAAGGCTGCAGTGAGCCATGATCATGCCACTGCACTCCACCCTGGAAGACAGAGCAAGACCCTGTCTCAAAAAAAGAAAGCAAGAAGCCGGGCCTGGTGGCTCAGCCTGTAATCCCGTGCTTTGGGAGGCTGAGGTGAGTGGATTGCCTGAGCCCGCGGGTTCGAGACCCACCTGGGCAACTTGGCGAGACCTCATCTCTACAATAAATCAAAAAATCAGCTGGGCAAGGTAGTGCATGCCTGTAATTCTGGCTACTTGGAAGGCTGAGGCGGAAGGATTGCCGGAGCCCAGCAGGTTGAGGCTGCGGTGGCCGGGAGCGGCCACTGCACTCCAGTCTGGGCCACAGAGTGAGACTCAACCCAAAATAAAAAAAAAGAAAGAAAAGAAAAGAAAGCAAGAAAGAAGTTAAGAAAATAGCTAATATAGATGACAAACCTCTTGGATGTGCTAAATTCACATGGAACTTGCCAGTTTTCCAGGGAAAGAGTTTTAGTCTGAGGTTTTGGTTTTCAGTATTAGATTTTTCATCTTCGAGTGTAGGTGCCTCAGTGATAAGGGGGACAAAAGCATCATGAAAGACTGAGTCTTATGGGTGGGATTCAGGCTCACTATGCCTGCGACTTCTGTCCACTGGCTACACATTCTTCCCTTTCCCTTAAGACCTCTGCAGATAGACTTGTTTGTACTTAAATTCTAAATTAGAGAATAAATTATGTTTTTTAATTTTTTTTTGAGTTGGAGTCCCACTCCATCACCCATGCTAGAGTGCAGTGGCATACTCATTGCTACCCCAGCATCAACCAGCTGGACTCCGGCAATCTTCCCGCCTCAGCCTTCCAAGTAGCTGGAACTACAGGTGTGCGCTACCATGCCTGGCTAATTTTTTTTTTTTTTTTTTGAGTTGGAGTCTTACTCAGTCGCCCAGACTTGGAGTGCAGTGGCCGCTCCCGGCCACCGCAGCCTCACCTGCTGGGCTCTGGTGATTCTTCCGCCTCAGCCTTCCGAGTAGCCGGAATTACAAGCATGCGCTACCACGCCCGGCTGATTTTTTGATTTATTGTAGAGATGAGGTCTTGCTGCCCAGGCGGGTCTCGAACCCGCGGGCTCAGGCAATCCACTCACCTCAGCCTCCCAAAGGCGCGGGATTACGGGCTGAGCCACCAAGCCCGGCTTAATTTTTTATTTATTGTAGAGACGAGGTCTTGCCAAATTGCCTGAGCTGGTCTTGAACCCACAGACCCAGGCAATCCACTTGCCTTGGCCTCCCAAAGAGCTGGGATTACAGGCTGAGCCACCGACCTTGGCCTTTTTAATTTTTTTTTTTTTTTTGAGTCAGAGTCTCACTCTGTCGCCCAGGCTGGAGTGCAGTGACATGCTCATGGTCACCGCAGCCTTGACCTTCTGGGCTCAAGTGATCCTTCCACCTCAGCCTTCCAGGTAGCTGAACTACAGGTGTGCGCCACCAGCTCATTTTTTGATTTATTGTAGAGATGAGGTCTTGCTAAGTTGCCCAGGCTGGTCTCGAACCCATGGGCTCAGGCAATCCTCTCACCTCAGCCACCCAAAATGCTGGGATTATAGGCATGAGCTACTGCGCCCAGCCTTTTTTTGTTTGTTTGTTTGTTTTCAGAGACAAGGTCTCACTCTGATGTCCAGGCTGGAGTGCAGTGATATGATCACAGCTCACTGCAGCTTATAACTCCTAGTCTCAAGCAATCCTCCCATCTCAGGCTCCTGAGTAGCTAGGATTACAGATATATACCACCATGCCTGGTCTATTATTTCTGATTTTCATAATTTGGATGCTCTTCCTAGGCAGGAGACAAACTGCTCCTTGAGAAGCCCCCCTCCACTGGGATGAGGCTCAAAGTAGGTAGAGAAGCTGCCAGAGGCTGATATGGCTGGTGTGGGGAGTGCCCTTTCTTTGGAGAGCAAAGGAACTAGGAAGAAAGAATGGAAAATTGATGTGCCTTGATATGATTCTACTTAATCAACAGTGTTGCTGTGCTGGGAGGAGCAGCTTGGGTGAAGCAGCTGGACATTTATTCCCACCCAATTTGGACCCAGTGCTGCCACTTCCTTTCTGGTTCTTGGTCTCAGAAACACATTTCAAGTCACATTATGTTTCCATTTTTTGTTGTTAACTCTCTTCACATATATGAGGAGGCTTTGGGAGAATCTTTGCTTTTTTCCTGAGAAAAATGAAAGGAAGAAGTGCAAATCCTGGGACTGAGTTATCCAAGTTCCACTCACAGCACAGCACATCCATATGTCATACTGTGTGCTGGCAACTGGCTGCTCAGTACAGAGGGACAAGCTGGCTCAGCTGGGTAGGCAAGTCTGTGATGGTTACATAACTGGAAAGTGTAAGAACCCATGAAAAAGATGCATTCTCTGTGAAACTGTCATCAAAATCTCCATTTCACAAAAAAATGGGTATGTATTCCTTCTATTCTAGGATTTGGTTTGAATGGTTTTGTTTTATTCTATAAGTGCTGTGCTTTTTACAGCCCTATTGCCAACACAGCTGGAAAAGGTACACTCAGGAAAGTTCTTCAAGGAAAGTGAACACAGTAAATAAACCCCTTTATATAAAAATATACAATTTATATGTGGTGAAAATGAAAGTATTCTACTGATGGAGCCATTCATAGCTACTCACTTTTTTTTTTTAAATGAGTTGGAGTCTCACTTTATTGCCCAGGCTGGAGTGCAATGGCATGCTCATGGCCACCACAGCCTTGACCTGCTGGACTCAGGCAATTCTTCCGCCTCAGCCTCCTGAGTAGCTGGGATTACAGGTGCATGCTACCACATCCAGCTGATTTATTTTACTTATTGTAGAGATGAGGTCTCACCAAGTTGCCCAGGTTGGTCTCGAACCCCTTGGCTCAGGCAATCCTCTTGCCTCCACCTCCCCAAAGTGCTGAGATTACAGGCATGAGCCACCACACCTGGCTCATAGCTACTCATTTTTATCGAAACATTTTATTTCCATTTTATGTTTGCTATTCAAAGTGGAATGGGTAAAGGTCACAGCAGAGTATAAAGGTGAGCAGGCTCATTGCTGCTCCTGTGGCACCAGTGCCAGCTTCCTGGGTGCCTTCCATCAGGCCTCAGTGGGCTCTACATACAGAGTAGGCGGCTACAGCATGAAGGGGCTGAGCTGGGATGCTGGCTGCGTCTGTCTCTCTGGGCCAGAAATGGGTAGTGGAGGACATACAGAAGACGGCTCACCAAGAAGACTCAAAGGAGTGCATGCAAGATTCCAATCAGCAGGTCTCCTGGGTTGGCAGTCATCAGGGAGCTGCCCTTGCCCTTTCCTCAGACCTGCCTGAATCTGCTGAGTGAGCTGAACTGATGACCCAGCAATCAACACACACCGTATTCACCATATGACTCAAAGGTCAAATGGCGGCTACAGTGTGCCCCGGCATGAGGTATACATCAGCACTCCCTTAAGGCCATAAATTGGGTGTACAAGAGTCAGTCATTTATGTAGATTCCAATTTCAACACCTTGTAGGATGTGATATTGTGAAATATACATCTGGTCTTCATCCCAGTTTCCTGGTATACAACTACTAAAATTCTTGGAATCTCCAAAGTGGTAGCATCTTTTGTATGCTAATGAGATAACTGGTGGTTGGGGGACCCTAGGTAGCTTTAAGATGGTGACTGGTCACCAGCTTTAGGAGAGGTTGGTCATTGGAAAGACCAAGGCAGAATTAGAGGGCTGAGACTTTCAGTTTCCCCCCTCTATCTCTGAGAAGGGGAGAGGGCTAAAGGTTAAATTGGTCACCAATGATCAATGATTTAATCAACCATACCTATTTAATGAAGTCTCCATAAAAACCTCCTGAGCAGCTGGGATTACAGATGTGCACTGCCATGCCTGACCTATTAGCTGAACACATGCAGTTCCCTGGAGGGTGGTGTGTCCTGGGAGGGCATGGATGCCCCTCCTCCACTCCTTGCCCTTCCACCTGGCTGTTCACCTGTATTCTTTGTCATATTCTTTATAACAAATGGATAAATGTAAGAATTTTCTGAGTTCTGTGAACCACTATAGCAAAATTAATTGAACTCAAGGAGGGGGTCATGGGAACCTTGATTTATAGACAGTCCGAGCACAAATAAAACAACCTGGGGCCGGGCTCGGTGGCTCAGCCTGTAATCCTGCGCCTTTGGGAG
The DNA here is from genome assembly GCF_000164805.1 of Carlito syrichta. Classification (NCBI taxonomy): domain Eukaryota; kingdom Metazoa; phylum Chordata; class Mammalia; order Primates; family Tarsiidae; genus Carlito; species Carlito syrichta. Next base: position 645,619 of record NW_007256815.1, read on the forward strand.
GCTGAGGTGAGTGAATTGCCTGAGCCCGCGGGTTCGAGACCCACCTGGGCAGCGAGACCTCATCTCTACAGTAAATCAAAAAATCAGCCGGGCATGGTAGTGCATGCCTGTAATTCCGTCTAATTGGAAGGCTGAGGCGGAAGGATCGCCGGAGCCCAGCTGGTTGAGGCTGCGGTGGCCGGGAGCGGCCACTGCACTCCAGTCTGGGTGACAGAGTGAGATTCCAACTCAAAAAAAAACAAAAAACAAAAAACAAACAAACAAAAAACAACCTGGGGCTTGCAGTTGACATCAGAAGTGGGGGTAGTCTTGAGGGATTGAGACCTTAACCTGTGAGATCTGGTGCTCTCTTCAGGTAGACAATGTTGGAATTCAATTAGAGGACACCCAGCTGGTGTCTGCTGCAGAATTGATTGCTAGTTTGTTGGTGGGAGAAACCCCCATACTTTGCCATAGTCTTGTTGCTCAGTGCGGTGTAAGTACAGAGCAAAAATACAGTTTGACTTTGGGTTTCTCTACTTACAGATTTGAAAATTTGGTTTTATTATTTTTGCTTCTCTTCCTCAAAGCCTCTCCCTTCCCATGGCCCCCCAAGAAGTCTGAATGTCCTATACTAGATCTTGGCTGATGTGTACAAGACTGGGCATATCTAAAATCATGGGGTCCAGCACCTTACAGGAGTAGAAACCCACCCCAGTGCCCCTCAGTGCATGAGCTGCACATTACAAAGTCAAGGGCCTTCAGGTTCATAAAAACAGAACCACAAACACATGGACATCACACAGGAGCTGATACTTATAAATCATCACGTGTATCCCAAAACACTGAGTTAATGTCTGATGCCTGGAGGGGGATGGGGCATAACTTTTCTCTGTCATCCTACATGTTTCTAGAGAGAAATTCACTGTGATTTGAAATGTGCATGCTAAGTAAGACGCAGTCAAAGGAAGTGTACTTGTGATGCAACCCACAAACAAATAGCAGAAATTGGAGATAGCTAGCCAAATCTCCTGGAGGCAGTTTGTAGGATGAGATGACATAAGAGAGTTCAGGGAAAGGAGGTTCCTGGAAAGGGTCACATTCCATAAGATTAGCTCTTCCAGCTCAGTGTATGTTCACTATAAATATGCAATTATAAAGGAGGAATTTTTTTTAAGTAAGTAACAAAACTAAGAAGAATAGAAAGAAGGTAAAAATCAAAAACAAACTAGGAAATGACAAGCATGGAGCTACTGGGACTCAGAAATTGACACCCAGAATGTAGGCCTCAGCAGCAGCCTCGGGAATACGGTCTCTCCCTGTATATCGCCCCTCATTTTTCCCCGAAGCAGCCATAGAAATCAGAGCCCCTTTCCCCAAAGCCATCCTGAAAAACCTTATTACTTTAACTTTTCCCCACTATTTTGTGTGAGAACTGGCTATAAATAAATTCTCTAATCTACCTTATTTGATTATGGGTCATAAGACTACCCCACGCCAAAGAAGGAAGTTGCTGCTTCAGAGAGGCCAGGAAGAATCTGAACAAGCTGGGCGTGGTATCTCACATTTGTAATCCCAGCACTTTGGGAGACTGAGGCAAGAGCATTGCCTGAGCCCAGGGTTCAAGACAAACCTGGGTAATTTAGTAAGACCTCATCTCTACAATAAATAAAAAAAATTAGCGTGGTGCCACGCACCTGTAGTTCTAGCTACTTGGAAGACTGAGGCAGCCGCACTGGTTTGTCACTGCACTCCAGCCTAGGCAACAGTAAGACTCTGGCTCAAAACAAAAAAGAATCTGAACAGACAGAACTTGCTAGATTTACCTCTTATGTTTTTTGTTCAATTACATTTCTACCTGGCTATCTTTGCTTCATTGAACCTAAGCATAAAATTGGATAGCCTCCCCAGTATCTATAGGCATTCATCCTAAAGGCTCCTGTGTCACATTAAACTATGAATAAATATTATGCTTTTCTCTTGCTAGATTGTCTTTTGTTATAGGAGTGTCAGCCATGACCCTTATGATAGGTGAGAAAAGGTTACTCCCCTGCAGAACTCACTTAAATTTTGCTACAAATTGCTAAAAATAACATAGGCTCTTTTAACCACCTTTAGTCTACTTTGGTCATTTCCTCAAATAGCAAAGTCAGCCCTAATGTTCAATCTGACAGTTAGATGCTGATTTCAGCATGTCATAGGCAATAGGACCTTTCAGCTACACAGAGAAGGGCCCTGACACCCAGCACCTATGTGGTGTGTTCACCAAGACTGCTTAAAACCCAAAGGGAGCCGGGCTCAGTGGCTCAGCCTGTAATCCCATGCCTTGGGAGGCTGAGGTGAGTGGATTGCCTGAGTTCGAGACCCGCCTGGGCAACTTGGCGAGACCTCATCTCTGCAATAAATCAAAAAATCAGCCGGGTGTGGTAGCGTGCGCCTGTAGTTCCAGCTACTTGGAAGGCTGAGGCGGAAGGATCGCCGGAGCCCAGCAGGTCGAGGCTGCGGTGGCCGGGAGCGGCCACTGCACTCCAGTCTGGGAGACAGAGTGAGACTCCAACTCAAAAAAGATAAAAAACAAAAAACAAAAACCCAAAGGGAAGATGCATAGGTGAGTAAACATATGCACCATATTCAAACAGGAGGGTATAGCCCTTCCAGACTAACCTATGAATGAGCTCAACTCTGATCAGTCACCCCATAGCTAGTCCTAGCATTCCTACCACAAACTTAAAGGGCCAAAATTAGTTAAGACAGCTAGGTGGGCATGGCATTGCATGCCTATAGTCCTAGCTACTCCAGAGGATTGCTTGAGCCCAGGAGTTTGTGGTCAGATTGGGCAACACAGCAAGACCCCAGAAAGGATAACTGATAAAGCAAGACCTCTAAAAAATAAAACTTTTAAAATAGCTAGAACTGCTATTTTTTAATGGGGGAAGAAAGGAAAGACCCTCCCTGAGGAGGTATCATAAGACCACAGCACAGTGAGCAGATATTTTCATGGAACTGGACTATTTCCCCCAGGAGACAGTATTTGACAGATAAGAGAGAAATACATTATATAAAGAGGTCCCTTTTTACATATTAAGATACTAAATAAAACAAAAAGAAAAATGATCTTTTGACACTATAAGTTCCTTCCCCTTCTAGAAATGGCCCAAACCATGCACTGAGGAAATCTAGAAAATGTGCATAAGAATTTCAGGCAACAGAGAGCTAATGCTTCCAGCAGTGATAAAGAACTACTGAGCCAAGCCGGGCTCAGTGGCTCAGCCTGTAATCCCGTGCCTTTGGGAGGCTGAGGTGAGTGGATTGCCTGAGCCCGTGGGTTCGAGACCTGCCTGGGCAGCGAGACCTCATCTCTACAATAAAT
>NW_007256815.1:649096-657235 GCF_000164805.1 Carlito syrichta
CTACTGAGCCAAGGTTCAGGAGTGGCAGAAATCCCAGGTGATGAGAGCCAGTTCTGAGCCACTTGTGTCCCAGGGTCAGTGATTTGACCCAGTCAGGATCAAAGACAGAGTTCTTGAGAAGTTCTCATAGCTCTGCTGAGTTGGTAATGTTTGTATGAGAAGAGAGAACATTATAGGGCAGAAAGAAGTAAGCCCCTGGCAGTCCCTCCCTGGAAGGTTGGCAAGTGGGCAGGCAGTGGAGGGCCTCTCAGGACACTCTCTCTGAGCACTTATCAAAGTATTCCTAGGCTCTTGAGCTGATGATGACTCTCTTTGAGAGTCAACATCAGAGTCATCATCAGAGCCTGGGAGGGAGAGCCATTCAGCCTTTACTTGTAAGTAAAAGGGGCAAAAAACAGCCTCATCCAGAAAGGTTGAATACTGCAGTGCCAACGGCCTAGTCCCCTTACAACAGGACCCCAAGTTCATTGGGGAATGCAGCCACATGCTACATAAGACAAGACAAGGCAGGTAATCTCTCCTGAAATACCCAGCCTCAAGAAAGCTTAGATGTGCAACTAGCCCTGCATGTCCCTGACTGCTGCTCCTGGAGGGTTGTCTCTTTTCAAACCAGGTAAGCCCAGACTGAGGATGGCCCTCCAATGTCACCACCACCAAGGGGCAGAAATACCTTGTCATGCTGCCGCAGATACTCCTCACAGGCACAGAGTGTCTCCCCTGGCTGCGCCTCCCCAAGGGAGCACAGAGCACCACAGACCTGTTCCTGAACCATGGGATCCTTGTCGGTGATGGCATCCAGCAGAGTAGATGAAAGCTCTGTGATGATAAAGCCCAATTAGTGTGCTTAGACTCATGTGCCCTCCCTATCACACCTCAACCACCACCCCCTCCAGTGGGCAACCCTGTCAGTCTGTGAGGATCACAGACTCAGAGTAGAAGGAAAGAGTACATTCTGGCACCACCAGCAGCCTGCTGACTCAGGGTCTAACAGACCTGGCCACCTTGCACAATGGCCAAGCCTGCTGTCCCTGATGCCACACCTGCCAGCCCCACAGTTCTGAAGGGCAGGGACAAGTGGGAAGGGACTGCCCCCTATTCCAGGCCACATACACAATTGGCCCTCAGTGAACTGCAGTCTTAGCTGGGTGTAAAGGCCAAAGCAACTCCATTTTGGATGCTAATGTACCATATAGACTTCTGATTAACTGCAGTTCTGGGAAGGCCTCTCAGATTTCCCGTTTATTGTTCCTTGTGTAAGAGTAACTCCTAGCCGGGTTCGGTGGCTCAGCCTGTAATCCCGCGCCTTTGGGAGGCTGAGGTGAGTGGATTGCCTGAGCCCGCGGGTTCGAGACCCACCTGGGCAGCAAGACCTCATCTCTACAATAAATCAAAAAAATCAGCCGGGCGTGGTAGCGCATGCCTGTAATTCCGGCTACTTGGAAGGATGAGGTGGAAGGATCGCCGGAGCCCAGCAGGTCGAGGCTGCGGTGGCCAGGAGCGGCCACTGCACTCCAGTCTGGGTGACAGAGTGAGACTCCAACTCAAAAACAAAAACAAAAACAAAGAGTAACTCCTTACTGTCAATCTTGCCCTTAGGTCAAACAACCTTAATGTTATCATACTTCAATTGTCCTACACATCCCTTCTGAATTAGCCTACATACCTCTTCCCTATAAGCCCTGGGACTGAAGGATAAAGGGAGAAGGGGGAATGTACCATCTTGTCTTACTGCCACCTGAGACACAGACATGGCTTCTGTTAGTAAGTCCCTATTAAATGCTTTTTCTGACCAGGCATAATGGCTCATGCTTATAATCCCAGCACTTTGGGAGGCCAAGATAGGAGGATTGATTGAGCTCAGGGGTTTGAAACCAGGCAACATAGTGAGACCTCATCTCTATAAAAAAATGTTTTAAAAAATTAGCTGGTTGTAGTGGTATACACCTGCGTGAGTCCAGGAGGTTGAGGTTACTATGAACTGTGATCATGCCACTGCACTCCAGTCTGGGCAACAGAGTGAGACCCCAACTCAAAAAAAAAAAAGTTTCGTCGGGCATGGTGGCTCACATCTGTAATCCCAACACTTTGGGAGGTGGAGGAGAGAAGACTGCCTGAGCACACAGGTTCAAGACCAGTTTGGGCAACATGGCAAGACCAGATCTCTACAATTAAAAAAAAATTAGCCAGGCATGGTGGTGCATGCCTGTAGTTATGGCTACTTGGAAGGCTGAAGAGGAAGGATAGCCTGAACTCAGCAGGTCAAGGTTGCAGTGGCTGTGAGTGTGCCACTGCACTCCAGCCTGGGTGACAGAGTAATACTCTGACTCAATAAAAACAAAGTTTCTTTCTAAGAAACTAGATATGTCAACTTCTTTCTTTGGTATTAGAAGTACAGCCTTTGCACTTTTCCCTCATGGATGGGATCAGTGCCTTATAAAAAGGCTTGAGGGATGCCCTAGTCCCTTTGGCCCTTCCCACCGTGTGAAGACACAGCAAGAGATGCCATCTATGAGGCAGAAAGTAGCCTTCACCAGATACCAAATCTGTCAGTGCCTTGATCTTGGACTTCCTAGCTTCTATAACTGTGAGAAATAATTTTCTACTATTTATAAACTACCCAGACTAATAATTTTTTTTGTAACAGACAGAACTGTCTAAGATAACTATTTTTTTTTAATGAAAACTTGTAGAAAACATGTTCAATCAACAATCACTCCTCCAAACCACATTTACTGAATGCCATGTGCTTGACTGAGTCTCAAAGCCAGCAGGTGTAAGACCTATACCTGTTCACAAACCCAAGCTTCAACCACTCAGGCTCCCACATCCCCAGTGTGCATCAGCCTGTCCTGCACACCCAGAGGCTAGAGGGGTCTTAGCCTCATCCACCCTGAGTGTCCACACACTTACTCTTCACATAGGACACTGTCATTTCTCTGGTCTTGGCTTCCTCTTGTCCAATGTGAACATGGACAACTTCTCCAACCTAAAATAATAAAAAACTCAGATTTAATTAATAAACCACCACAATGCCTAAGTTTATGGGCAGTTATCATTTTTGTGTAAAACATACAATTTGAATTAATTTGTTCTGGAGGAAATACCTTTGCCACGTTTTGTTTGAGTCATTCAGGGAGGGCAAAAGGCATCATTATCCTCAACAGTTTGCAGCTCCCCTCCATCCCTCAACACCTGGCAGCTCCTGTCAATGCATCATTAGTCTACAAGGGTTGGCCCGTGGTGGTACCTTCACCACTGATAGACACGGACAAGTGTGGCCACTGGCTTGACCTACAGCATCTTCCCCTTCACTCTGTGAAGAACTGAGAATGAACACTGTAGCTTTCAATATCACATGCTTTGTAGCATCACATACAACAGATAGCCCTAAAGACTCATATCCATTGAATATGCAAGATCCTATAGTCACACACTCAAGTTCTGTGTCATACTCTCCAAGGTCCTGTAGGATCAGAGAGGCCACAGGCCTACCCTCAGCAAGGTTGTCAGTTTCTTTCTAATGCTCATGTCCTCTGCTCTCTGATCATTCCACCAGCGCCTTCATTCCTTTGATCACCTACTATCCACCACTCCTTCCTAATGTATTCCAGGGAAAAATAAAGGAGAGGCATCATGACCCACCCTTACCCAGGCAGAACATCTCACTGCACTGTGCACACATGGGGAGGAGGCAAAGTGAGAAATCATGTAGATCTTGGGAGGTGATGGAATTAAAAATAAGTGAGAATTCTAGTTCAAGAAGGCAGACTGATCCTAAGCATTCACCCATCCCACCAAATCTCAATGAAATGACAGAAAAATACATGTTTTAAAAAAAGAAATTCATAAGAGCACTAGAAAACAAGAAAAGATAAAATTAACAGACCAGAAATTTCCAGGAATCCTGGGAAAATAGATAGCAGATGGAGAGTTCTGGCTTGAAGACGATGGCGTCAGCATAGCATTTCCCCTTTTCTCCTGGAAAGCATCTAAAAGGAACAAGGAAACAAGAATTTTTTTTTTTTAATTCCTTTTGTGGCACAGCAAAGAGAAAAAAATGATCCCAAGCCATGAAAGTGTTGGGGGGGCACCTCATCAACAAGGATACCTGCATAATGAACATTTGTATACCTAACCCTGAATTGTACCCCACATCTTTAAAATAAAAAAAAAAATTAAAAGAAAAAAACATATTAAGAGCTGCAAAGGGCAGTGACTGTCAGAGTAGGAGAACTGAAAGAGCCCACAGCACACACTTCTCAAAGGTGAGGGCGTACCTGACATGGAACATCAGAACCCTGAATTCCCAGAGCTGAGCTTACAAGGTGGAAGAGCTAGAGCTGCACAGCCTGTCTCTGGGAGTAGAGGCTCTGTCCTGCAGACAGCTAGAGCTGCCTAGCTTCACTATCCAGGAAGAGACAAAACCAACATATACCCTACAGCACAACAGACATGCTGGCCCAAATCAAACAGGAATAAACAAAATAAAAGAGCATGAGGAGTCCAGAAGAGAGTAATAGGGACCAAACTGCCCTCCCAACCAAAACAATGAAAATAACTGGACAAACTGGGCTCGGTGGCTCAGCCTGTAATCCCACGCCTTTGGGAAGCTGAGGTGAGTGGATTGCCTGAGCCCGCGGGTTCGAGACCCGCCTGGGCAGCGAGACCTCATCTCTACAATAAATAAAAAAATCAGCCGGGCGTGGTAGCGCATGCCTGCAATTCCAGCTACTTGGAAGGCTGAGGCGGAAGGATTGCCGGAGCCCAGCAGGCGAGGCTGCGGTGGCCGGGAGCGGCCACTGCACTCCAGTCTGCGCGACAGAGTGAGACTCCAACTCAAAAAAAAAAAGAAAAAAAAAAAAAAGAAAGAAAATAACTGGACAAACACAAGAAACCACACCTCTAAGGACAATAGACATCAGAAAATGAAGGACAGTGAGCCCGGAGAGGGAGGAAATGAAGTCAGCCCTACAAGTACCCCAGCTCACTGCCTGGAGAGAGTGTGTAGGCCTGGGGCCCAGCAAAACACTTAAGCTGAAGAGACAGAACAGGGAGTGTCAAGGAATACCAAGTTGGTTATAGTTTACAGGCTCTAGTACCAGAGAAAGAGGTGCCCAGAGATAATTCTGGAGACCTGCAGAGGGTCCCCTGGGCGCTCAGTGAGTCACTGATCAGCACTGGGGTAGTAGAATAATGACCTCAAAAAATGCCTACACCCTAATCCTCAGAATCTGTGAATATGTACCCTTACATGGCAAAACGGATTTAGATGAGATTAAGGATATTGACCTTGAGATGGGGAGATTATCCAGGATCATCAGGGTGAGACCAACTAATCACATCAGTCCTTAAAAGCAGAGAATCTTTACCAGCTGGGTCAGAGAGAAGAGATGGAAGAGGGAGGAGGAGAAATTAAAAGCACGAGAACCCAATCCACCATTGCTTTGAAAATAGAGGAAGAAGGCTCTGAGACAAGGAATGTGGTAGCCTCTAGAAGCTGGGAAAGGCCCTCAGCTAACAGTTGGCATAAAAACAGAGACTTGGCCGGGTTCGGTGGCTCAGCCTGTATTCCCGCATCTTGGGAGGCCGAGCTGAGTGGATTGTCTGAGCCCGCAGGTTCGAGACCTGCCTGGGCAACCTGGCGAGACCTCATCTCTACAATAAATAAAAAATTAGCTGGGTGTGATAGCGTGCACCTGTAGTGCCAGCTACTTGGAAGGCTGAGGTGGAAGGATTGCCGGAGCCCAGAAGGTGGAGGCTGCAGTGGCTGGGAGTGGCCACTGCACTCCAGTCTGGGCGACAGAGTGAGACTCCAACTCCAATAAAATAAAATAAAATAAAACAAAATAAAGCTGGGCTCAGTGGCTCAGCCTGTAATCCCGTGCCTTGGGAGGCTGAGGTGAGTGGATTGCCTGGGCCCACGGGTTCGAGACCCGCCCTGGGCAACTTGGGAGACCTCATCTCTACAATAAATCAAAAAATCAGCCGGGCGTGGTAGCGCACGCCTGTAGTTCCAGTTCCTTGGAATGCTGAGCGGAAGGATCGCCGGAGCCCAGCAGGTCGAGGCTGCAGTGGCCGGGAGCGGCCACTGCACTCCAGTCTGGGTGACTGAGTGAGACTCCAACTCAAAAAAATAAATAAATAAATAAATAAAATAAAACAGAGACTTCAGTCCTATAGATGCAAAGAACCAAATTCTGCCAACAACCTGAAAGAGCAGAAAACAGATCCTCCTCAGAGCCACCAGAAAGGAATGAAGCCCTACCGACACCTAGACACCTAGTCCAGTGAGACCCATATCAGACTCTGACTTCAATAACTTTAAGATAATGAATTTGTGTTGTTTAAGTCACTAAATTGGTGGTAATTTGTTACAGTAGCATTAGAGAACAAATACAAGTGTTGTGTATAAGAACTCATCCGAGGCTAGGGAAAGAGTCACCCAAAAGGATTAGCAGAAACAACATCTGGAACGCACAAAGGGCCAAGAATAGTGCCTGCTCCCAGCAGCCAGCATGGAAACAACATAACTCATGGGCATCGGGCACAGTGCTCAGAAGGATTTTGCCTTGGTAATAAAACAAAATGAGCCTAGACTAGATGTTGTTTTGGCCTAATCTAACAATGCTCAAAGCAAGTCTGAAAGGATCAAACAGTTCCCAAGTAATTTAGCCTCATGCCAGCACAAGTAATTTAGCCTCATGCCAGCACAAAGCTCAAAATTAGTAATAGGACCCAGGTGTGGTGGCTCACACCTGTAATCCCAGCACTTTGGGAGGCTGGGATTATTGAGATGGGAGAATTGCTTGAGCCTAGGAGTTTGAGATTATCCTAGGTAACATAGTGAGAACTTGTCACTACAAAAAATTTTTTAAATAAATTAACCAGGGATGGTGGCATGTACCTGCAGTCCTAGCCACTCGGGAGGCTGAGGTGGAAGAATTGCCAGAGAACAGGAGTTGTAGCTGCAGTAAGAGCTATGATCATGCCACTGCACTCCAGCCTGGGTGACAGAGTAAGATCTTGACTCAAAAAAAAAAAAGAATGACACCAATGTGTCCCTTCAGAAACTAGATACCCATATGAAACAAAAGAAATAATAAGCTTCAGTGCATAAAAGAAATAGAAAATAGAAAAAAAATTAACGATACCAAAGTCTAGTACTTTGAAAATCATAAATAAATTTGCTAGTCTCTAACCTGACTAATCAGAAAGAAAAGAAGACATAAGTTGCCAATATCAGAAATGAGAGAAGTGATGTTACTACAGATTCTACAGAAAATAAGAGGATAATAAGAATGTAATCTGGGGTCAGGCACAGTGGCTCAAGCCTGTAATTCCAGCACTTTGAAAGGCTGAGATGAGAGGATTGCCTGAATCCAGGGGTTCAAGACCAGCCTGGGCAACTTGGTGAGACCTCGTCTCTACAATAAATTAAAAAATTAGCCAGGAGTGGTGGCGCACGCCTGTAGTTCCAGCTACATGAAGGCTGAGGCAGAAGGATTCCCTGAGTCCAGCAGGTTGAGGCTGCAGTGATTGTGAGTGTGCCACTGCATTTCAACCTGGGTGACAAAGTGAGATTCCGACTCAAAAAAAGAATGTATTCTGAACAACTATGTGTCAGTAAATTCAATAACTTAAAAGAAACAGGCCGGCCACAGTGGCTCAAGCCTGTATCCCAGCACTTTGGGAGGTCAAGGCGAAAGGACTGCCTTAGCCCAGGGATTTGAGACAAGCCTGGGCAACTTGGTGAGACCTTGTCTCTATAATAAATCAAAAAATTAGCAGGGTATGGTGGCTCGTGCCTATAGTTCCGGCTACTTGGAAGGCTGAGATGGAAGGACTGCCTGAGCCCAGCAGGTCGAGACTGTGGTGGCAGGTGAGTGTGCCACTGCACTCCAGCCTAGACAACAGAGTGAGACTCTGACTCAAAAAAATAAAGAAAAGAAAAGAAACACACAAATCCCTTAACAGACACAAGCTGCCAAAACTCATCCAAGAAGAAACAGATAATCTTTTATTTTATTTTATTTTTGAGTTGGAGTCTCACTCTGTCACCCAGACTGGAGTACAGTGGCACGCTCCCGGCCACCGTAGCCTCGACCTGCTGGGCTCTGGTGATCCTTCTGCCTCAGCCTT
>NW_007256815.1:657578-658946 GCF_000164805.1 Carlito syrichta
GCACTCCAGTCTGGGCGACAGAGTGAGACTCCAACTCAAAAAAAAAAAAAAAGAAAACTTGAGAAGAGACTACTTCTCAGCTGATTTGATGAACAGTACTCTCATAACAAAACCAAAGACACAAGAAAACTGTAGACCAACATCCCTCGTGGACACAGATGTGAAAATTTTTAACTATTATTCTATCAAGCCAGGGGGGTGGCTCATACCTATAATCCTGGCACTTTGGGAGGCCAAGGCAAGAAGATCACTTGATCCCAGAATTCGAGACCAGCCTGGGCAATATAGTGAAACTCTATCTCTACAAAAAAAAATATTAGCCAGATGTGGTGGCACGTCCCTATAGTCCCAGCTACCCAGAAGATTGAGGAAGGAGGATTGCTTGATCCCAGAAGTCAAGACTGCAGTGAGCTATGATCATACCACTGAAGTGCAGCCTGGGTAACAGAGAGAAACCCTGTCTCTGAAGGAAAAAAAAAAGAGAAAGGGCTGGGTGCAGTGGCTCATGTCTGTAATCCCAGCACTTTAGGAGGCAGAGGCAAGAAGACTGCCTAAACCCAAGGGTTCAAGATCAGTTTGGGCAACTTGGTGAGACCTTGTCGCTACAATAAATCAAAAATTAACTGGGCGTGGTGGCACACACCTGTAGTTCCAGTTACTTGAAAGGCTGAGGTGGAAGGATGGCCAGAGCCCAACAGGTCGATGTTGGGGTGGCTGTAAGTGTGCCACTGCATTCCAGCCTGGGTGACACAGTGAGATTCCAACTCAAAAAAAAAAAAAATTCAACCAATGTAATTCACAAATTAATTGATTAGAAAGGAATAATCATAAACAATTATGATCATCTCAATAAGTACAGTCATAATCCAACATTTACTTAGAATCAAAATTCTCACAAACTAAGAATAAAAGAGAACTTCCTCAAGATGATACAGAGCACCTAAGAAAAATCTATAGATAACATACAGTTGACCCCTGAACAACAAATTTGAACTGCATGGGTCTACTTACACACAAATTTTTTTCCAATGAATTTTTTGGAGATTGCAAAAATTTGAAAAAACTCACCAACAAATTGTGTAGCCTAGAAATATAAAAAAAAAAAATTAAGAAAAATGTTAGGTGGTGCCCACACTGTGAGCATGCCACTGTACTTTAGTCTGGGTGAAAGAGTGATACTCCAACACACACACACACACACACACACACACACACACACAAATGTTAGGTATGTCATGAATGCATGAAGTATATGAAGCTACTAGTCTATTTAGTAAATAATAAAAAATAAAATAAATATATATGTATATATATGTAAATATATATATATTTACATATATATATATATTTTTTTTTTTTTTTTTTTTT
>NW_007256815.1:659131-668248 GCF_000164805.1 Carlito syrichta
TTTTTTTTAGTTGGATTCTCATTCTGCTGCCCAGGCTGGAGCAATGGCACGCTCACGGCCACTGCAGCCTCGACCTGCTGAGCTCAGATGATCCTTCCACTTCAGCCTTCCAAGTAGCTTGAACTACAGGCACATGCCACCAGGCCTGGCTAATTTTCTGATTTATTGCAGAGATAAGGTCTTGCCAAGTTGCCACTGTGAGCCACTGCACCTGGCCTTATTTACTATAACACATAAACAAATTTACTATTAAAAGTTAAAGTGAGCCGGGCTCAGTGGTTCAGCCTGTAATCCCACGCCTTTGGGAGGCTGAGGTGAGTGGATTGCCTGAGCCCGCGGGTTCGAGACCCGCCTGGGCAGGCGAGACCTCATCACTACAATAAATCAAAAAATTAGCCGGGCGTGGTAGCGCGCGCCTGTAATTCCAGCTACTTGGAAGGCTGAGGCAGAAGGATCGCCGGAACCCAGCAGGTCGAGGCTGTGGTGGCCGGGAGCGGCCACTGCACTCCAGTCTGGGTGACAGAGTGAGACTCCAACTCAAAAAAAAAAAAAAGTTAAAGTGTACCAGGTACAATGGCTCACATCTGTACTCCCAGCACTTTAGAAAGTGGAGGCAAGAGGATTACCTGAGCTCAGGGGTTCGAGACCAGCTTGAGCAACTTGGTGAGACTCATCTCTACAATAAATCAAAAACTCAGCCTGGCATGGTGGCATATGCCTGTAGTTCCAGCTACTTGGAAGGCTGAGGTGGAAGGATCACCTGAGCCTAGCAGGTTGAGGTTGCGGTGGCCGTGAGCATACTACTGCACTCTAGCCTGGGCAATCGAGTGAGAATTAGACTCCAACTCAAAAAAAACGTTAGAATTTGTCAAAACTCACACACACAGACACACTTACAGACCATATACAGTAGAATTTGTAATCAAAAGAAATGCAAACAAACATAAAGACGCAGTATTAAGTCATAGTGCATAAAATTCACTGCAGTACATACTGTACTACTATAATTATTTCATAGCTACCTTCTGCTGCTATTGGGATAAGCTCATGTGTTGCGAGTGTCTGCTTAAAACACAGTGTGACACTAATCATCTCCTGTTTCCTGTGATCATTTGTGGCTGGACATTGTGGCTCATGCCTGTAATCCCAACACATTGGGAGGTGGAGGTAAGAGGAATGCCTAAACCTACGGGTTTGAGACCAGTCTAGACAACTTGGCAAGGCCTCATCTCTACAATAAATCAGAAAATTAACCAGGTGTGGTGGCATGCACCTGCAGTTCCAGCTACTTAGAAAGTTGAGGCAGAAGGATTACCTGAGCCCAGCAAGTTGCAGCTGCGGCAGCAGTGAGCATGCCACTGCACTCCAGCCTGGGCAACAGAGTGAGACTTTAAGGCAAAAGAAAAAAAAAAGCGATATTTGTGGTTCTCAAGTATTTTTCATTGTGTTTAATGCAATACAATAAACTATGCCTGGCCAATTTTTTTTTTTAGTAGAGACCAGATCTTGCTAGTTGTCCAGGCTAGTCTCAAACTCCTGGGCTCAAGTAATCCTCTCACCTCAGCCTCACAAAGTACGAGGATTACAGGTGTAAGCCACTGTGCCTGGCCAGAAACATTTTTAAAGAAATGAAAAAACCGAAAATAGTCATACAACATTATGATGCATTTGCATAAAGTTATACCTAGTGTGTCTATCTCTCCTGCCTCTCCCCTTCCATCTCCTCTACCTCTGAGAAAGCAAGACCCCTCCTGTTCCACATCCTCAGCCTAATCAATATGAAGAACAAGGATGAAGACCTTTATGATGACCCACTTCCACTTAACAAATAGTAAATATGTTTTCTCCTTATGATTTTCTTTTTTTTGAGTTGGAGTCTCGCTCTGTTGCCCAGACTGGAGTGCAGTGGCCGCTCCCGGCCACCACAGCCTCGACCTGCTGGGCTCCGGCAATCCTTCCGCCTCAGCCTTCCGAGTAGCCGGAATTACAGGCATGCGCTACCACACCCGGCTAATTTTTTTGTTTATTGTAGAGATGAGGTCTCACCAAGTTGCTCAGGCGGGTCTCAAACCCATGGGCTCAGGCAATCCACTCACCTCATCCTTCCAAGGCGCGGGATTACAGGCTGAGCCACTGAGCCTGGCTCCTTAAAATTTTCTTAATAACTTTTTCTTTTCTTTAGCTTACTTTATTATAAGAATATAGTATAGAGCTTTGGCCCCCTCCCCTACCTTGGAGAGGTGATTCTCCTCTCTCTCTCTAGTTTACTTTCAAAATAAACCATATTCTCCAATCTAAAAAAAAGAATACAGTGTATAATACAGTAAAAATATGTGTTAATTAGCTGGGGATGGTGGCTCATGCCTATAATCCCAACACTTGGAAGGCTGAGGTGGGAGGACAGCTTGAGGACAGGAGTTTGAGACAGGCGTGAGCAACATATTGAGACTCCTATCTCCACAAAAAAAAAATTTTTTTAAATTAGCCAGACATGATAGTGCATGCTTGTAGTCTGGTTTTTCAGGAGGCTGAGGCAGAAGAATTGCTTGAGCCCAGAGTCTTGAGGCTACAGTGAGCTATGATCATGCCACTTCAGCCTGAGCAACAGAGTGAAACCTTGTCTAAAAAAAAAGAGTAAACCATGATATAATCATTTGCATAGAAAATTCTACAAAATTCTACAGAATCTGCAATTGGGACTAGAATTAAGTAAATTAGCAAGGTCAGGGATATGCAGTCAATACACAAAAATCAGTTGTATTTCTACGTGATGACAATGAACAATCACAAATTGAAAAAAGCATACCATTTTCCATTAGCTAAAAGAAATATAAAACATTTAAGGATGAATTTGATAGAAGATATGCTAGATGATATACTGAAACTGTCAAACATTGCTGAGAGATAGTAAAGAAAACTTAAATAAACAGCTATCCCGCTCAAAGCTCAAAGATGTCAATTCTTCCCAAATGAATCTATAGATTGACTGCATTCCCAATCAAAATCCCCAAATTTTTCACAGAAATTAACAGACTGATTCTAAAATTCATATGAAAATACAGTCAGCCCTCTGTATCTGGATACACAAATCTATATCCACATCTGTGAGTCAACCAATCACAGATGGAAAACATGCAAAAAAACCCAAATTTTAAAAATACAGTATAATGACTATTTATGTATCACTGTAATTGTATTAGGTATTACAAGTAATCTAGAAATAATTTAGAGTACACAAGAGGATGTGTGTAGGTTATGTGCAAACATTATGCCACTTTATATAAAGGTCTTAAGCATCTTTGAATCTTAGTATCTGTGAGGGGTCTTGAAACCAAGCCTCTGTGGATACCAAGAAAAGACTGTACCAAGAACTTAGAGCAGCCAAAACACTTTGAGAGCCCAGGTATGGTGGCTCACACCTGTAATACCAGCACTTTGGGAGCATGAGGCAGAAGGATTGCTTGAGCCTAGGAATTTGAGACCACCCTGGGCAACATATGAAGACCTCATCTCTGCAAAAAAAAATTTTTTAATTAGCCAGGTGTGATGATACATGCCTATAGTTCCAGTTACTCAGGAGACTGAAGCAGGAGTTGGAGCCCAGGAGTTGGAGGCTGAAGTGAGTGGTGATTGTGCTACTGCACTCCAGCTTGGGCAACAAAGTGAGGCCTTGACTTGAAAAAAAAAAACAAAAACCTGATGAAAAAAAAAGTTGGAGAATGTATGCTACTTGACCTTAAGATTTATATAACCAGGCCGGACGCGGTGGCTCAAGCCTGTAATCCCAGCACTTTGGGAGGATGAGGCGAGAGGACGGCCTGAGCTCAGGGGTTTGAGACCAGCCTGGGCAACTTGGTGAGACCTCACCTCTACAATAAATCAAAAATAAGCCGGGCATGGTAGCATGTGCCTGTAGTTCCACTATTTGGAAGGCTGAGGCAGAAGGATCATCTGAGCCCAGCAGGTCAAGGCTGTAGTGGCTGTGAGCATGCCACTATACTCCAGCCTGGGCAAAGTGAGACTACAACTCAGAAAAAAAAAAAAAGACTTATATGACCAATTGATTTTCAACAGAAATGCAGCTCAGTTGAGAAGGGATTGTCTTTTTTTTGTTGTTGTTTTGAGTCAGAGTCTCACTCTGTCACCCAGGCTGGAGTGCAGTGGCACACTTATAACAACCACAGCCTTGGCCAGCTGGGCTCAGGCAATCCTTCCACCTCAGCCTTCCAAGTAGCTGGAACCATAGGCGTGTGCCACCATGCCTGGCTAATTTAAAAAAAAAAATTACTGTAGAGATGAGGACTCTCCAAGTTGCCTAGGCTGGTCTCGAACCCCTGGGCTCAGTCAATCCTCTCACCTTCACCTCCCAAAGTGCTGAGATTACAGGCATGAGACACCATGCCTGGCTGGGATAGTTTTTCAATAAACAGTGCTGAACAAATGGCTATCCACACACAATAAAATGGACTTCACCTGTAATCCCAGTGTTTTGGGAGCCAAGGTGGGAAGATTGCTTGAGGTCAGAAAGTTAAGACCAGTTTGGCCAACACAGCAAGACTCCATTCCTACAAAACTTAAAAAACTAGGCAGGCGTCATGATGTGTGCCTATAATTCCAGTTACATGGGAGGCTGAAGAGAGAGGATCACTTGAGCCCAGAAATTCAAGGATACAGTGAACCATGATTGTGCCACTGCACTCCAGTCTTAAAAAAAAAAAATAAAAAATCAGCCAGGCGTGGTAGTGCATGCCTGTAATTCCGGCTACTTGGAAGGCTGAGGCAGAAGGATCACCAGAGCCCAGCAGGTCGAGGCTGCGGTGGTTGGGAGCAGCCACTGCACTCCAGTCTGGGTGACAGAGTGAGACTCCAACTCAAAAAAAAAAAAAAAAAGGACCTCTCACATATATAAGACTCAAAATGACTCATAGACCTAAATGTAAAACTGTAAAACTTAAAACCATAATAAACACAGAAAAAAACATTCATAACTGATACCAGAAGCAAAATCCACAAACGAAAGTGAATTTGATGGCTGGGAGCAGTGGCTCATGCTTATACCTCATCTCTACAATAAATCAAAAAATTAGTGGGGTATGGTAGCACATGCCTGTACTTCCAGCTACTTGGAAGGCTGAAGTGGAAGAATCACCTAAACCTAGCAGGTGGAGGCTGTGGTGGCCATAAGCATGCCACTGCAATCCAGCCTGGATGACAGAGTGAGACTCCAACTCAAAACCAAAGAAACAAACAAACAACAACAACAACAAAAAACGGTGTCAGGCACAGTGGCTCAAGCCTATAATCCCAGCACTTTGGGAGGCTGAGGCAAGAGGATTGCCTGAGCCCAGGGGTTTGAGACCAGCCTGGACAATATGGCAAGACCTCATCTCTACAATCAATCAAACAATCAGCCGGGCGTGGTAGCATATGCCTGAGTCCAGTTGGTCAAGGCTGCAGTGGCCGTGAGCGTACCATTGCACTCCAGCCTAGGTGACAGAGTGAGACTCCGACTCAAAAAAAAAAGTTAATTCGTCAAAGTTAAGAACATCTGATCTTTGAATACATTGCTATACAATTGAAAACAAACAGGTTAATGCTATGAAGGCACACCACTCAGTGATGGACACACTGTGGTAAATGTCAATGCTCCCCTCGTCCCCTTCATCCCACACCAGGGTCTGCCCTGCCTTCACCCCTACCCCCAATCCACACTCAGAGCATGGACCTTCATCAGATACAGATTAGATCAGGCCATACTGCTGCTCTCCAGTCTGCACTGACCAGCCATTGCCTGAAGAATCACATTGGATAACTTGCACAAGTGCTGTCGTGATCTGCCTCTTCCCTGCCCATTCTAGGCAAAACCCCTGCCTGTGGCTTTGGCTCCGAGCATCTCTGCTTTTATTTGTTCTACACCAGCACCTGCCTCTCCACCACTGGCCTCCTGCCATTCTTCTAGGGCCCATTCCTGTCATCCAGAACATGCCCAACATTCCAGGAAGTGACTGAATATTCCTGCAGGCCTTTGCTCACACAGTGAATATGGGATCCGCTCAAAATATTAGCAGTCGTACATTCCAATCTGCCTTCTCCAGTACAGTGAGCAGGGAGTATTATTATGGTTTATATCCTGACAGTGCACACAATTTTTTAAACTGTTCATTGAAGGACCAGAATTGAAGTCTTCCTGAAAAATTCAATATTATAAAACTGACAATTTTCCTTAATCTGTAAATACATAAATCGGAATACTGAAGGGTACCTGATGAAATGGCTCCAAGTTCATAGGGAAAAATCAACAAATAAGAATATCCAATTAAGCCGGATACAATGGCTCACATCTGTAATTCCAGCACTTTGGGAGGCAGAAGTGAGAGGACTGCTTGAGCCCACAGGTTCGAGACCAGCTTGGGCAACTTGGCAAAATATTGTGTCTACAATAAATCAAAAAAATTAGCCAAGTGTAGTGGCACATGCCTGTAGTGCTTGAAAGGCCGAAGTGGAAGGATTGCCTGAGCCCAGCAGATTGAGGCTGCAGTGGCTGTGAGCATGCCACTGCACTCTAACCTGGCAACAGAGTGAGACTTCGACACACACACACACACACACACACACACACACACACACACACACACCCCCACACCAAAAAAAAGGAAAAAAAAAAAAACAAACCACTCCAGCCTGGGCAACAGAGTGAGACTCCACTTCAAAAAAAAGGCCAAACCGGGCTCGGTGGCTCAGCCTGTAATCCTGCGCCTTGGGAGGCCAAGATGAGTGGATTGCCTGAGCCTGGGGATTCAAGACCCGCCTGGGCGACTTGGCGAGACCTCATCTCTACAATAAATCAAAAATGAGCCGGGAGTGGTAGCACGCGCCTGTAGTTCCAGCTATTTGGAAGGCTGAGGCAGAAGGATCACCAGAGCCCAGCAATCGAGGCTGCGGTGGCCGGGAGCGGCCACTGCACTCCAGTCTGGGCAACAGAGTAAGACTCCAACTCAAAAAAAAAAAGGCCAGATGCAGTGGCTCATGCCTGCCATCCCAGCACTTTGGGAGGTCGAGGAAAGAGGACTGCCTGAGACTATGGTTTCAAGACCAGCCTGGGCAACTTGGCGAGACCTCGTCTCTACAATAAATAAAAAAAATTAGCAGGGTGTGATGGCACACGCCTGTGGTTCTAGCAACTTGAAAGGCGGAGGTGGATAGATTACCTGAGCCCAGCAGGTCGAGGCTGCAGTGGCCATGAGTGTGCTACTGCACTCCAGACCAGGACAGAGTGAGATTCCAACTCAAAAAAGAATTTAAAAATATATATATAGCCGGGCTCGGTGGCTCAGCCTGTAATCCCGCACCTTTGGGAGGCTGAGGTGAGTGGATTGCCTGAGCCCGTGGGTTCGAGACCCGCCTGGGCAGCGAGACCTCATCTCTACAATAAATCAAAAAAAAAATCAGCCGGGCGTGGTAGCGCGTGCCTGTAGTTTCGACTACTTGGAAGGCTGAGGCGGAAGGATCGCCGGAGCCCAGCAGGTCGAGGCTGCGGTGGCCGCCCTGCACTCCAGTCTGGGCGACAGAGTGAGACTCCAACTCAAAAAAAAAAAAAAAAAAAAAAAAAAATATATATATATATAAAGGGGAATTTGACTTATTAAAAGGCTACAGTTACAGTTACGAAAACTATGCTATTGTTATAATAGGTGCACAAATCAACAAAATCATATACAAAGAAAATCCAGAAAAAAATACTATTAAGGAAAAAAATATATTCTTGAGAAAGGTGGGATTTTAAATCATAAAGATGCTGGGTTCGGTGGCTCAGCCTATAATCCCACGCCTTTGGGAGGCTGAGGTGAGTGGATTGCCTGAGCCCGCGGGTTCGAGACCCGCCTGGGCAACTTGGCAAGACCTCATCTCTACAATAAATCAAAAAATTAGCTGGGTGTGGTAGTGTGTGCCTGTAATTCCGGCTACTTGGAAAGCTGAGGCGGAAGGATTGCCGGAGCCCAGCAGGTCAAGGCTGCGGTGGCCGGGAGCGGCCACTGCACTCCAGTCTGGGCAACAGAGTGAGACTCTAACTCAAAAAAACCAAAAAACTGCAATTATGAAAAACTGTAAGTTCCTTGAAATATAAAAATAGCATTACCATATGCTCTAGCAATCCTGAGTATACATCCAAAGGAAATGAAATTAGAATCTCAAAGAGAAATCTGCACTGCCATGTTCATTGCACAATAGCCAAGAGAAGGAATCAACCTAAGTGTCAATCAGTGAATGAACGGATAAAGAAAATGTGGTGTATATGCACAATGGAATACTATTCGGCCCTTAAAAAGAAGGAAATTCTGTCATTTGTGACATTAGATAAAACTGGAAAGTATTAAGTTAGGTGAAATAAGCCAGGCACAGAGACAAATATTGCACAATCTCACATGTGGAACCTAAAAAAGTTGAACTCATAGAAGCAGAGAGTAGAATAATAGTTACCAAGGGTAGGGGGTAGGGGGAGATTGGGGAGATATTGGTCAAATGATACAATGTTTCAGAAGACAGAAGGAATAGTGAAGAGATCTACTGTACAACATGGTAACTAAAGTTATTGACAATGTACTGTATACTTGAAAATTGCTGAGAGTAGAGTTTAAGTGTTCACACCACAACTGAATGTGAGGTAACATGTTAATTAGCTTGACTTAGCCATTCCACAAGATATACATATTTCAAAACATGTTGTAGACATCGAATATATACTATATGTCAATTGTTTAAAGTAATAATTTTTCAGCCAGGAGTGGTGACTCATGCCTGTAATTGAGAGACTGAGGTGAAAGGATTGCTTGAGCCCAAGAGCTCAAGACCAGCCTGGGCAACACAGTGAGACACTCTCTATTTTTAAAAAAATAATTATTATGATTTACAAAATAATAATACATAAAATAATTTTTCACATGGTAGAAGGGGAATAAGTAAATTTTAAAAATAAAAAGATGAGGCCGGGCGCAGTGCCTCAAGCCTGTAATCCCAGCACTTTGGGAGGCCAAGGTGAGGGGATTGCCTGAGCCCACCGGTTCGAGAACAGCCTGGGCAACTTGGCGAGACCTCATCTCTACAATAAATCAAAAAATT
>NW_007256815.1:668480-684065 GCF_000164805.1 Carlito syrichta
AAATCAGCTGGGCTCAGTGGCTCAGCCTGTAATCCCGCGCCTTTGGGAGGCTGAGGTGAGTGGATTGCCTGAGCCTGTGGGTTTGAGACCCGCCTGGGCAACTTGGGGAGACCTCACCTTTATAATAAATCAAAATATTAGCCGGATGTGGTAGCATGCGCCTATAGTTCCAGCTACTTGAAAGGCTGAGGTGGAAGGATTGCTGGAGCCCAGCAGATCAAGGCTGTGGTAGCTGGGAGCAGCCACTGCACTCCAGACAGAGTGAGACTCCAACTTGAAAAAAAAAAAATCACAGTCCAAAAATATTAAATGGAAAATTCCAGAAATGAACAGTTCATACATTTTAAATTGCATACCATCCTGAGTATTGTTATAACTATTCTGTTTTGTTAGTTGTTGTCAATCTCTTACTGTTGATTTATAAATCAAACTTAATCATAAGTATGTATGTATAGGAAAAAATATAGTACACATAGGGTTCAGCACTACCTGCCATTTCAGGTAGTGCTTGGAACATATTCCCACAGATAAGTCAGGGATCTGGGAACATATCTCCACAGATAAGTGAGGCCTACTGTATGCAAAGGAGCTTGTGTACACCACTGTGGCAAACAGAAAATGGAGCAAAGAACACATAAGAATTCTCAGAAGACCCAACCAGCAGACATATGGGGGACTGTACTGACCACCCCTAGGATGAGCAGACGCATTTGGCTGCCCTTCCAGAACTGAGGGGCTGAGTAGCACTGTGGTTAGTTACATACTTGGTGCCAGAGCCAGATGTCCAGCTACTCTTTGGGTGTGCTAACTGCACAGATATAAGCAAGTGTGGAAACTCCCTGTGCCCCATCCTACCATGTATACTATGGTGATGCTCAGCGATGATTAGCACCTCTAATCATAGGCTATGGGGCAAAAAAGAGTCACGAGTGAAAGACTTGGAGCAAGGCCAGGCACAAAACTGAGTGTCAGGAGCACTGGATATGGTGAGGACCCAGACTGCCTATGCCGCTGGGTGCTGGCACTGGATATGGTAAGGACCCAGACTGCCTATGGTGCTGGGTGCTGGCACCAGTGGCAGAGCCTGAGAAATGACCCCTACAAGCCAGAATGGTCAAACATCCGCCTTTCCACATTTATCTACAGATGCCCTCACACTAGTGCACAGACTTGTATGTACAGGGCTGTTTTAAAAAAAACACAAATGCTAATCAGAGATCTGGTTAAGTAAAAAAAAACAAAAACAAGCAAAAAAACTAATGAGGGAGGGTGGCAGATTCAGTTGGTAGAGTTTTCTCTCCCTACATAGTACACATTTCTGTGTGAATGCAGATGCGGTTTCTTCTTCATTCCATTCAACCATATTTAGTATATGCCAGCCAGTTGCCATTCCAGGCCCACACAGAGAACCTGAAAGCTCTCTCAGGTCACAAAGAGAATACATACAAGTATTACGCTGCCTGGCCACAATACTCTGGACACAACAGAGACACTGGGCCACCTGCACTGAGTCCAAAATGGGTTAGATGGGTGCAGGCCACAGGTACTACAACTGGAGGCAGTGATGAGTCAACCTGCAGGGTCAAGGGAGACAGGAAGGTTTCACTCCTTCCTACACATAAGGCTCAGAATCAACTTCCAGAGTCACCAGAAAGAACTTGGATTGGTGACCCAGGAAAATGCAGTTCCACGGCTCACTGCTCACAGTCCACTGATAACATGATTTCTCAATGTAAACCAAGCTGAAGTCAGGTGTAGTGGCTCGTGCCAGTAATCCTAACATTTTGTGAGGCCAAGACAGGAGGACTGCTTGAGCCCTGGAGTTCGAGACCAGCTTAAGTAACACAGTAAGACCTCGTCTCTACAAACAATAATAGTATAAATTAGGTGGGTGTGGTGGTAAGTGCCTGTAGTCCCAGCTACTTGGGAGGCTGAAGCAGAAGGATCACCTGAGCCATGAGGTTGAGGGTGCAGTGAGTCACTGCATGCCAGCCTGGGCAAGAATGAGACCCCCAACTCAAAAAAACAAATCAAAACAAAACCATGCTGAGTTTTGTCACTGGTGTACTTGCAAGCCCTCAAAACCAGGTGGCCCCTTTAGCTCAGTGAAGAAAGCATGTTTCTCATGATGTTCAGCAGTCAGTATTCTCTGAGCACTGGCCAGGAGCTCACAAGAGCCACAGGAGTCTTTCCTGGTGCTCCTACCCCAAAGAGATTAAGCTGTGAGAGCTGACATAGACAGAGAACATCTTTACCCAGAGTAACTCAGTTCTGTGAAAGGGGGCTATGAGGCCTGGGACTGCTGGTTATAGACAGCAGCAACCTTGCTTCTCAACTGGGCCTCTGTGGACCCTGGGAAAGAAAAATAAACACAGACACCTGTTTCCTGACACATGGCACAGCCGTGAACTCAAGTAAGTGCATGCTCCACAGGTTCCACCTCTGATGCACTGGTGTCCTCAGCAGGCAGCAGACAACCATAAGGCAGTAAGAAATATTGAGATACAGGTCTGAAGAAGCCACAGCAGCCTGGACATCAGTGTTAGGTTAACAAGGACAGCTCAACCTCAGATCATTCCACTCTGACACCAACGAGAGACCAGAGACACCTGCTCTCTAGAGCTATGACAACTTGAGGCCTAAGAATGAAGATCTTGTTGAGAGTGACATCCCCAAATCCACATCGTGTCCAGACTGTACATGCAACCATGTCACAAACATATGCTACTGATGAAATATCCCACAACGATTCCCACGAATCTCCAGCCCTTACCTTCCCCAGCACCCAGTGCCAGCTGGGCATCTCCATCCACGGTCATCACACT
Source organism: Carlito syrichta (assembly GCF_000164805.1). Lineage (NCBI taxonomy): Eukaryota > Metazoa > Chordata > Mammalia > Primates > Tarsiidae > Carlito > Carlito syrichta. The sequence continues at coordinate 671,306 of NW_007256815.1, forward strand.
CAGACCCAACAGTCTAAAACTCAACTTGGTGCCTTCACCACCACTAACTTTCTGCCAGCCCCCACCCTACCTGCCTCATTCCTACATCATCAAGCACTTGGCTATTTGGGTCAGAAACCAGCGTCACCAACCTCTGTTCCCTTCCCATGCCCCAAAATCAACTCATTTACCACCATCTCCTTCCAAAGTGGCCCTGAGTCCAAGACTGTCCACTCAAAGCCAGCCTCCACCCCAGTGTGGCTGGCTCCAAACTCAATAGTTGCTGCAGCTTACTCACTTCCCAAGGCTCAGTCACTCCTCCCACTCCCCACTCCAGTCCCCTCTGCTCTTGTCCCATACCCCTTGGTGCTTACCTCACTGCACTTGGGGTTATGATCTGTCCCACTCCCACCTAAACTGGCAAAGGGGAACCTCTGTAGAGTGTGGGTAGAACGGAGCCACCTATGCCCAGATAACAGTCTCCTCCGACCCTAACAGTGCACTGCAGCTGCGCTGACGCTGCAAGAAAATCGGAACCAAAATCGACGCGCCGGCTCCAGCTCAGCACCACCTGGGTCTCACCTTGACTGAGGGCTGACTCCCTCCGCCTCTTGCAGCTTTATGACCTACATTCTATGACCAATAGTCCTCGTGACTTTGGACAAATCACCTTCCTGCTCTGGATCGCCTCCTTTAATCGTCAAAGAAAATACGAAAGGAATACAGAGGCCCGGTGCGCACCGGCTTTGGGACACTCGGGGTTTAGGCTTAGCTTTCCAGGGAGAGGACCTTCGGTGGTTCCGCCGAGGGGATAAGGTACGCCGACCCCCAGGTTCCCAGGGCAGAGGCAGGCACGGAGACTACTGCCTTGCTCCCGGGGAGGGGCAGGCACGGGAACCGGGAACCACGCGCCGACGCCGAGGAGGAATGTCAGTCACAAAGCTCCCGGGTCTCTCTTCCGGGTTGTGAAGCTGCAGAGTCGGCTTCCCAGGGGCGCTGAGCACACCTGAGCCGGGGGAATGGGGCTGGCCTTGGTCCCCGAGACGCCCAGGACCCTCCCCGTGCTCTCCCGGTGACCTTGGGTAGGCGCCCTCTGGCTCAGCTTCCCGCACGGCCCATCCAAGGGGGCATCCCTCAAGCTCTCTAGCCCAGGCTCTCCAACGGGCGCCTCCCCAGCACCACTAAAGGCACGACCCCGCCCGCGGTTTACCTGAGGAGCTGCGCCCGCCACCGCCGCCCGGGCACCGCCCTCCAGCCCAGTCGCTGCCCGGAATGGGCGGAGCTGCACACACCGAGCCCGCCCTCGCTGCCGTCTGGCCAACTGCGACCCGTCGCCCGACAGCCGGGGCCCGCCCCCGCAGGATCTCTGCGCTCATTGGCCGGATCCGCCAACCTCACTCGCTCCACCCCGCCCACCTCGCCCTAAAAGAGCCGAAGTGCGCAGACTCCGCCTAGCGCGCGGTCCGCCTCCGTCCTCCCCTTGGCCGCCACACCTGACTGATGGTTGCACGAGCGGCGGGACATTGCGCAGGCCCAGTTCTCGGGGCGCTCGGGACTGGGCTTCATCTGCGCAGAACAGCTACGTCAGCCCAGGGGTGTGCTAGCACTGGGCTCCGTGTCCCCGGTGGACGCACACCCCCCCCCCGACTGACTCCCACCTCCAGACACCGACCCAAAAGCGCAAGAGAAGGAAGGCTCAGCGCAGCATTGCACCCAAATGCGCCCATAGCTAGCGGGTCCACTCGCAAACACATACTTGTCTCGGGTCACACGCCAGGTGCGCCCGTCCTGGACACATACTGGAGTATTGTCATGCCCTGTAGCTCTCACACATATACACACACCCCGAACACTCAGCAAATAACCTGAGGCCCTTGTTGCGGACCCCCCAGCATAGTTACACACACCAAGCCCGTCAGAGGCGCACTTGTCTACCAATAGACCGCGGGGATTAAGGTGATCAGCCCCTGCATTCGGGACCTTAGAATCCGTAGAGAGGCAAATAAACGAGTAAATGATCAATAAGACAAACTACAGCTCACACGAAGTACTGTGAATGGCGTTGCGGGGGGAGTGGGAAGCAGTACCTTGGGGCTGAGAAAGGAAGGATAAGCTGGGACAAAGGCCGAAATCGGATGCGCTCACATCAAAAAGAAGAGTGCCGCTGGACGCCGTGGCTCAAGCTTGTAATCCCAGCACTTTGAGAAGTTCAGACGGGAGGATAGCTTGAACCGAGAAGTTTAAGACCAGTCTGGGCAACATAGCAAGACCTCCTCTCTGCAAACAAAAAATCAAAAAAGTAGCCAGCAGTGGTGGTGTGCACTTATAGTCCCAGCTACTCAGGAGGCAGAAGTGGAAGGATGGCCTGAGCCCAGAAGGTGGAGGTTGCCGTGAGCTGAGATCATGTCACTGCACTCTAGCCTGGATGACAGTGTGAGACCCCAACATGACTCAAAAAACATATGTAAATAAATAATAAAATAAAAGAGAGTGAATGGTATTCCGGAAGTTTAAGAAGCAAAACGAGCGATTTGAGTAAAGGGAAGTGGTCAGTAGCATGGCATCCAGGTCTGAAGTGTCAGTTAGATGTGGAAATCACTCTGTGGTGGGGTCCTGGGAGGGTAGAGGGTGTGAGAAGACAAAGTGGAGGCTTGTGATAAACACCAGGGCCAGGCAATAGCTGAGCAGGACCTTCTTTTTCTGCAGCTAGAGGGACTTGAGCTTGTTTCTGCTGTAGGGATGGTGCCCAAAAGAGGGCAGGGCCCAGAGTGTGGCTTCTGTAGACAGGGGCCCTGACCCAGGGAAAGACCAGAAAGGGTCCCACCCTGCCCCACCCCCTCACAGGCAGAAGGGACCCACCAGGGCTATGGAAGTTGGGGGGTGGGGACAGGGGGGCCTTTTCTAAGCTTATACCTGGACAGCTCATGGGGGGGCCTTCCCATAGCCAACTCCCAGCATGCCCACTGGTCCTGACCCCTCCCCAGCCTCAGTCAGACTTCCAGCCACAGTGACCATCTCCACTCCCCAAACACACAAGCTGCCTGGGTGATTACATTAATAATGCCAATATCTCCTCCAAAGTGGTAAGCTCTGTAAGAGGAAAGCCTGAGTCTGTGTTTTGCTCTCAAGAGTTCAGCACAAAGTCCAACATATAATGGTTGTCCAGTGAAGCCCCATGGTGAATTAGGGTTCAAAGAGGAGACTAATCAAGACTGTGAAGGGAGGGTGGATGGAGCCAATGACTATTCTGATTCTACTTTCCTCATTCAACTTGACACTTGCTGGCTTCCCATTGGGTACTGGCACTGGTGGGAGCTGGGAGTGAGAGAAGGGGTGCCACTGGAGGCACAGGCTCCCAGGCATGGGATTAGCAGCTCAGCTGCTCAGCCACCCTTGGTTGGAACCACCTGGCCCCAGGTCTAGAGATGGTAGCTTCTTGAAGATGCCCATTTTCCATTAACTGCATCTTGCCCCTGTGCTTCTCCAGCCCTTCTAACACTTGAGTAATGGATTCCACATTAAATCCCTCTGCTTGAATCACCTGGAGCAGTTTCTCTTTTTTCTAACACTTAGGTCAGCCACAAACAAGTTAGTTTGTTATTATTTTCTATATTCTAGGCAATTTGCCAGACAGGGGTTGTGGGTGAGCAAGGAGATTATAAACAAAAGCCTTGCTCTCAAGAAACTCGTAGTCCAACAAGGATAAGAAAATGTGTTTTACCAATTCAAGGTAGCCCATTCCAAGGCCCTTGCTGCAGCAAGTATACCACATTCCCCCATGGATCTCAGTAGAGGAGAATCCAAGTTTCCAGACATTCCCAGAGTGTTTAGCAAATACTGGACCCATATGGACACTCCTGGAATGGCTGCCCATCAAGCAGCCCTACCCTCCAGCCCTGCAGCCATTGTCTTGTCCAACTCACAGCAGAGACCACACATTTGGGCCTGGGTTCTGCCACACCAGGCCTCAATTTCGTCATCTGTAAAACAGGTATTGCTTGGTTGTGTTCGGACCTGAGGTCCTAGATATGAACTACCCCACACAGAACAGGCACCTCAGTGTGTTCTGTGAACAGGGGACAGGACTGCTGAATGTGGTAGTTACAGATGGTGTGACTGCTTAGAATGGCATCTAGCCCACAGTTGGTGCTCAGTAGATGTTAGCCGCTATTCGTGGCAGTAATAGTGCTCACAGAGGCCTCTAGGAGCCAGAAGACAGGAGGAATGAAGTTGACGCCTTTCTTGGAGCTGAAGGTTCTGAAGTAGGCCCAGACTCTGGCCCTTGCTAGTCCTGGGATGTATGATCAAGTCTGCAGAGAACTATAAGTGGGAGGCTTTCTGTGACATGCCTGTTCTGGTTAAGAGGATTTTAGGCTCCAGTGGAGAAGGCTAGGAGGTGTGGGTTCCCTGCTTACTCTTTTTCTGGCTCAGCCTGTATTAGAGCTCAGCTGGTTGTTGCCTTGACACTCTCTCAAAGGAGAGAAAGTGCGGTTGGAATGGCTGGCATATATTGTATCCCTTTTCCCTTCCTTTTGCCCTAGAAAGTTGGCCCTCCTGACTTTGCCCCCACTCTACATCCCAGTTTCTTTAAGGGCCTGTTGTGGCCAGCCATGTCCAGAGGGATCCACAGAGGCCTCACCCTGACCCTAACCTTTTAAGTGAGTTCTCACCCCACATAAAGGGCCCCACACAGGACAGGGCTGGTCCCACCAGGTATCTTCAGACATCAGAGTGGGCAGGTCCTGGGCAACAAAAGGATACCTGCTTCGAGGGCACAATGCAGGTACAGCTCTAGAATCTTCCATTCTAGAATCTGCCCCCTCCTTTCTCAGAACTTGGCCCCCCAGGTCAATCAAGGACTGTGTTACCCTGCTACCCTGAGCTGTGTCAGCCCACACCCCAAGCTGTGATAACCACCCATCCTGAGCTCTCAGCCCCTGTTACTCCCCTGCCTCTGCCCCAGTCCCACAAGTCTTCAGAAACTAGGCTGCTGCCTGGTCCTCTGCTGCCCCAGCTCCTCTGAAACAAGTCAGGACTCAGCTGTCCCATCCCACAAAACTGGTGGAGCTGGACCACCAAGTCCCATTATGTGGTACCCTGCCCTCTATGAAGGGCAGCAGCAGGCAAAAGTTGGACCAGAGTACCTTCATGGAGCAGGTGCATGAGTGCAAGGACAATGGCTACCTGCTCTCCTCTACGAAGATTGGCTCTGGGGTCTTCTCCAAGGTGTACCTGGCCTACGCCACACGCGAACACATGCAGCACAACCCCAAGCTGTCATTCGACTTGGGGGCAAGCATCACATCATGGTGAGGCAGGCTCACCTCCTTCCCAGGGTCTCTTTCCCAGGGACTCCAGTGGCTCCCAGCCAGGGCCTAGCAGGCACCTCCCTGTCCCAAACACACTCAGGGATCTTCCAACTGCTCTGGCTCCCTCCCCCAAGGCTCCTTCCCTGGCCCTGGAAGCCTCCCCAGGACTCCTGCAGGCTGATCAACTGCTGTTCTCAACTTCCCTGGAACACATAGTGCCAGGGATAGGAGGGGTGGAATAGGTCAGCACTGCCGTACAAGGACTCAGTCAAACCCCAAGTTCTGCAATGTGTATAAAGGACAGAAGGGGCTGCCATGCTATAGTCTGCCCCTGCAGGGGCTGTGTCTGCACACAGCAGCCACCCTCCACCCCACAGGTAGCTATCAAGAGCATCGCCACAGCTGAGGCCCCCTTGGAGCTCTCCCGCAAGTACCTTCCCCGTGAGATCTCCTCACTCAATGCTACCTACAAGCAGCAGAACATGGTGGGCAGAGGTCTCAACACAGCCTGTCCCCATCCTCCCCATCCCCAAGGCCAGTCCTCACCTGCCTGCTGCCCACCCCAGACTTGTCACCTTTTCCCACCTGGTACCTTCCTTTGTCCCTTAGGCCAGAGCCAATCCCATCCTGAAACCCATATCCAGTACCCTTGACAATCCCAGCACACCCTTGGCCTTGTCTCTGGGTGATGGTAGGTGGGTGGGTCCCAGGTGCAGCTGTACGAGACATATCAAAGCAGCCAGTGCTCCTACCTGGTGCTGAAGTTGGCAGCCAGAGGTGACCTGCTGGGCCACATCAATACTGTGTCAGATCACTGCTGCTGCCCAGGGCTGGAAGAGGAGGAGGCCCATAGACTGTTCTGGCAGCTAGTTAGTGCTGTAGCCCACTGCCACAACGCTGGCATTGTGCATCAGTGAGGGTGACACTTGGCCCACTGCCAGCCTGCACAGAGACTCACTTGAGCCCAGGTCAGTCCCACTTCCCCTTCTCCGTGCAGGGACCTTAAATGTGAGAACATCCTGCTGGATAACCAAGGTTTTCTAAAGCTGACTGGTGAGCCCACCACCCCTTCCCCAACTCTACCCCCAGCCTTAACTTCTGCAGAGGGCCCACGCTCTGCTCTTGTCCCAACCAGGCCCCTATCTTTGACGATGATCTAGCTCCAACCTTCAGCCCTCCCAGAAGGTCTACAGATCACCATCACCTGCAGCCTGAACCCACTGGCCTAAATCTCATGTGTGCTCCCAGTCCAGGTCCACCCTTGCCCACAGTTGTATTTTTGCTGTTGCCCATGCATACCATATGCCCCCATGAGACACCCCCACAGCCATCCCTACAGACCAACATCCTCCTGAGCCCACTCTCCCTGACACCCTTGCCCCTCCCTGCACTATCCTCCACACATGCCTTGTGTAGATTTTGGCTTTGCCAACCGCATGGGGCTCAAGAACTTGCTGCTGAGCACCTTCTGTGGTTCTGTGGCCTACATGACCCCAGAGATCCTCAAGACCAAGAAGTACAATGGGGAGAAGGCCGACCTGTGGAGCCTGGGTGCTGCCCCACAGGCACCCCTGACCCCACGGCCAGGACCCATGGGAGGGATGAGGGGCTACACTCTGAGGAGCTCATGCCACCAGAGGTGTCATCCTCTACGCCATGGTGAGTGGGAAGCTACCCTTCAAGGAGAGCCAGCCCCACCGCATGGTACACCTGATGCACCGCGGTCCCACCTTCCAACCAGGTCTGTCCCCAGGTGAGTACCACCTCTCAAGCCTGAGCCTAGGCCCAGAGAGTCGACAGTGAGAGACCTGGGCTCTAAGAAGGATCATCCTGCATGGTGGAGAAAGTGATGGGGATAGACTAATCAGGCATCCTCCACGAACTTTTGGTCCACAAACTGCAGTGATGGGGAAGCCGGGCTAGGGAAGGACCCTTACTCACCCTGGAATTCAGGAAAGGCAGTGGCTCCATTGAATTAGAACTTAAGCTCTGCACTAGCCCAGGGCAAGCTGCCTCAGCTCCCTGTGCCTCAGTCGCCCCAGCAGTGACACAAAGACTGACCCCTCAAAGCTGCCAGCACTGTTGGCAGTCTTGTGCAGGGTGCACTGGAGAGCAGGAGGCCACTGCCATGAGCCCTTGCCTGCAGAGTGCCAGGACTTGATCCAGGGGCTGCTCCAGCCACGCCCACACATACACCTGGGCCTGTAGCAGGTGGTCACTCACGGCTGGATGCTGCCTTCATTGCACACTCTCTTCCACACCATACTGGGTGTTGCACCAGGTGTGTTATGACCTGTGGGGTGAGTAGTTGGGCAGCGGGTGGTCCCTCTGCATCCCATCTGACTGCACTGTGGTGCCTTACAGAGAAGGAGCTGGAGTCCCAATTCCTAGTATCCCCAAGTGACATGAAGCCCAGCAGTATGGACTTGGAATCCCCGAGGCTGGTCCTGCAGCTGTGGTGCCCCCAGCGGCCGGATGCCCCAAAGGAGAATGCCTCTAACCCTGAGATCAGGCCCCTGAAGACCAGCCCCAGAAGAGATGCAGGTTCTGCCTGGCTAGGGCTCCAGACTGCCACCACAGCCAGTCTGGGGGTAAACACCTCCAGGCAGCCAATGTTGAGGCAGCCACTGTCACTGTGCTCCAGGTCTGCCATCAGGAACATGCCTGGGCACTCCCCAGTTGACTGAGGGTGGGTCAGTGGGTATGGCAAGGCCAGATAAACCATTCATTCTGTGGAGAGTACAGATGTCTTAGTACCAGAAGAGGGCAGATGGCCTCCGTGTGCCTTGGCAGGCTGAGGCTCTGCCACTGCCTTGTGGGGTTCCTGGTCAGGGAAAATACTGGTCCACACATGACACCTGCCTAGGACACCAGAGCTTTAATGGTGGTAGGTTAGAGGGGACCTGGAGGGAGATGCCTGGGGTATCCAATGAAGCACTCAGCCAAGGCAGGAGAACACAGGGTAGAATGGGCCTCCAGTGTGGAGTGGGCATTCTAAACTCCCAGGAAGACAAGTTAAGCTCCTTCACCAGGGTTAGGAGCCTGGAAAGGCCTGTCAGTGAGGGGCCATTACTCAGGTGCTCAATGCAAAAGGTGGTGGTGAGGTCTGATGAGAGGTTCAGGAGGAACACAGTGGAGTGAGAGCCACCATCACAGTCCATGGGGCTTGGCAGTTGCAAAAGTGGGGGGCAAAAGGAACGAACATAGATACAGGGGAAAAATAGATCCAGCTCCTAGGCCCATAGTGGGAGCCAAGGAGGCAGATGGTAGTTGGGGGAGAGGCTTGGACAGGGGGCCAGGCTGCAGGTACATCTGAGAGGCTCTCTGGAGAGGTAGGGAAGGGAGATGCCTAGTTGGAGGGGTTGGAGAGTACTAGTCCAATCCAACACTAGGAGATAGAAAGACATAGAGAGGTGACAAGGGCTGAGGGCAGGGCCACGGGTCAAGCAGAGAGGTGCAGTCCTAGGAAGACCTCAGGATCTCGGTATGTTGGGTCAGCCCTTTCAGGCCAGGGCTCAGGCAGAGGGAGCTGAGGGAACCAGGGATTGGGGCTGACAACAGGGGCACTACTTATACTTAGGCGCCCTCCTGTGCCCAGATCCTACAGTACCCTCAGGATTGGGAGCTGCAACTGGCTCCTCAGGGCTCATAGTGTTTTTCTGTCCAATGCTCCCATCCTTGTGCCTTGGAAGAGTCTTCTCATGGCTCCACTGGCCATGAGAAGACTCTTGACTCCACCTGATACCTCCACCTCATATGGAGGTGTGGAGGCAGAAAAGTTACAGGGCTGGCCGGCTTAGGCTCACAGTACTGCTCTGCACAACCTGCATTCTTGCTGATAGCAACATGGCACAGGGCTGGGCGGTGATTTCAACCCTCTGAAGTTTATTGGACATTTGCTCTAGGGCTTTTGGCATGGACTGGAGCCTAAGTGTAACTCTGCAGAGCATAGTATCCAATCAAGAGGGCCTGGAGGGCATGCAGGTAGCTACAGGAAGGCCTGGCCTGAGAAGCCTGGCAAAGATGGGCCTGGAGCTGGTATTGGACTGCAGGGGCCTCAGGTAAGTGCACTCCTCTCCTCTCATGGCTCTGGGACCAGCTCCTGCTGCTCACGCTCCAACTGCTCCTGCCTCTCACGCTCCAACTGCTCCTGCTCCTGCTGTTCGAGCTCTTGTAGCTGTTGGTCCAAATCCTCAGGCAGCTGCACCTCCAGTAGGTTTTCCATGCCATGCTCAGGCTCGTCCCCAATAAGCACCTGTCAGCAAGGGAGGCAGGTGAGCAGCTGACCAGCTACAGGCACCCCTTCCCCAGCCTCTCCAACCCTGCAACCACCTGGATGAGCTTCTCACAAGCCAATCGCACATCAGGCTCCGGCTCCCAGCTGTGCAGCTCTCGAAGGATCAAATAAGTTCCCTGGTCCCGCACTAGCTGCCTACCTGGTGCTGTGGCCGTCAGCTGAGGAGATGAAAGAGGTTACTCAGATATCATTATGCTCATATGTGTGTCAGGTGGGGGGTGACTTTACTGTAGCAGGATGGCTGCTCACCAACATGATAGCTTCAATGAGCATCTTGCGGATGTCTGCATCAGGCTCTCGCTCCTTGTCTGGTAACAGGTACTGCAGGTCAATAGGCAGCCCTAGGAGTGAGTGTGGGAGCCACTGGGTCCCTGAGTTGGGACAGCTGAGCCAGGTTCTGCCTGTGTAAGCCCCACTTGTGCGCAGCAACTCCCAGCTGGAAGGTTTCAAAAGGGGCCTGGGGCCTGGACACCACCTCCTCCCTCTCCCCTCAATGACGTCCCTCCTCTCCCTCCAATATTGAGGCTACACGCTAGCCACTCACGTTCCGTTTCCTCCTCAGAGAAATCCTCAGGCCCAGCTAGGGGCAGCAGCAAGACCGGGAGAATGTCCACGTCAGGCCCGAGCAACCACTCGTGGTGTCCTGGGGATGAGGAGGAAACAGGACTGAGGGCTGGTCCACAGGGGCCTCAGAGTCCAGTCCCCAGCCCCGACAACTCCCCCACCCCAACACCACTCACGGTGCTCGAAGCAGCAATTCCGCAGCGTCCCGACCACCCCGCCCCTGCGCACTGAGTTTTCTGGGTGTTGTCGGGTAAGGAGTAGCAGTTGCTGGATCACGAACCTGCAGAGAGGAATCATTCAGGGCCGTCCCCGCTCACCTCCATCCCTTCCCTGACCGCGCGTGCGCCCTGCGCTTCACCTGTTGGGATCCAGCAGAACGGCACGCACCTCAGGTCGCTGGCTGAGGTTGGAAAGCAGCGGCGCCAGGTAGTGCAGGGACGCGCGAGCGTTGTAGCTAGGCGAGCACAGCGCTCTCACCAGCCGCTCCAAGAGTATATCCCCCCGCTTCGCGGCCGCCAGCTCTGCCATCAGGGCGGCACACGGCGCTGGCTCGCGGCTGAGATTAGCCAGCGCAGCAGCCGCCTCCTCGGCCCAGGGCCACTGTGGATCCAACACGCGGTCCAGCAGACGCATGGACAGACCAGGAATGGCCTCCAGCAACGGCTCGTGCAGTCCGGGGTCGGCGGCCAAGTTCACGAGAGCGCGGGCAGCGTCTCGGGCAGCGTCTCGGGCTGGGGCCGAAGCTAGCTCGGCCAGTGCCCGCAGCACCGCCTCCTGCTCTGCCAGCAGCTTGCGGCCCGGCCCAGAACCTGTCAGTGCCAGCACGTGATGTGCCGCCGCCGCCTGCAGGTCTGCCCGCGCGTCCAAGGCCAGGAAGGGCAGCAGCTTCGTCGCGTCCGCCTCCATCCTGACTCCAGCCCTCCCGAGCGCCTACGCCAGCTGCGTCCTCCCCTATGCCGACTGCCCTTGGCAGTGACTTACCCCCACCGCCCCTCCGGTCGGCTCCTGGCTCAGCAGCGTGAACCAGGGCCCCGCCCACCGGAGGAGCGAAAGCCGCAGTAGCCAATCCAAGGCTGCGAACTCTATGCAAGGGGCGGGACAGGAGTATGGAGGCGAGACCAGGACGGGCGCGAGGGATTGTGGGTCTCGGCTGCCGACCGGAAGTCACGCTTCCGGGTGCGAGCCTGGCAAGAGTTGAGATCCCTGCTAGTGTAGACCGTTGGCTTCTCCGGCTCTCCCGCGCCCCTTCCTCTACCCGCACAAGAGGTCCGGTGCGTTCTGACCCGAGTCCCGTCTCCACAGTCGCCGGGTATCCTTCGTGCGGTCTCGGCTAGGTCCGGCTGTATGCCCTACTAGGCTCTGGTTACACTGAACCTGGTCAGGTCGGCCGTAGCCTCTCAGACATCTTGAGGGTCTAAGGGGCCAGCGCCCCGGTTCCCTCCCCGGCCTGGCACACAGAGGTAGAGCCGTGTCTGGTCAATGAAGGGCTGAATGAAGGAATGGTCCTGGACCTCCTTGTCCAGACTGCTGCAACCACCGAAAGCTCAGTACTAAGGGTGTCCAGGGCACCGGACAGTACAAAGCCCCAGAGGGAGACCCGAGGAGGCAGCATTGGATGGACTCTGGGCATCTCAGAGCGGGGAGCATTTGTCAGGACTTCTTTAGTCGCGAGTAACAAAGCCAACTTAAACTGACTTGAATATGTTAATGGGTCCAGTATAACTCAGAGGTTTGGAGGAAAACTGACTTCAAATACTGTTGCATACAGGAGCTGTCTCCCCTTCTGTCGCCCTACTTCTCTGTAGTTCCATATCATTTGCACCTTCCATAGGCACATTTTCTTAGTATAACTGGGAAAGAGGGGCACTGTGACTTCCCAGACTCGTGGGCCTAGGTGTAGACAGTTACCCTCTCCTAATATCGAATTCTGTCCCAAGGAAAGCCTCCATTCAGTTCTACATGAGTCCTGCACTGGGCTAATCACCGTGGGAGGAACAACATCTTTCTAGGGACACATGGACTTGGGAGGAAGGGAGGGTAAAGAGGCACTCTAACATTTTTTTGTGAGTACCTGCTATCTGCCAAGCTGGTTACTCAGGACTCAGAAGACCAAGGTGGATGATTCCTACAGAATGACTATAGAAGATCATAATCTAATCAAGCGATGGTCTCTAGATGCAGCCACTGTCCCAGAAGTAGCACCCTTTTTTTTTTTTTTGAGTCAAGAGTCTCACTCTGTCATCCAGGCTGGAGTGCAGTGGCATGCGCACGGCCACTGCAGCCTCTACCTACTGGGCTTAGGCAATCCTTCCATCTCAGCTTTCCAAGGAGCAGGAACTACAGGTGCGCACCACCACACCCAGCAATTTTTTTTTTTTTTTATTGTAGAGACGAGGACTCATCAAGTTGCCCAGACCTCACCTCAGCCTCCCAAAGTACTAAAGTACTGGGATTACAAGCATGAGCTACCACACCCAGCCTCAGAAGTAGTATCTTTTTTTATTTTTTTGAGTTGGAGTCTCACTCTGTCGCCCAGACTGGAGTGCAGTGGCCTAGCCACCGCAGCCTCGACCTGCTGGGGCTCCGGCGATCCTTCCACCTCAGCTTTCCA
>NW_007256815.1:684125-691800 GCF_000164805.1 Carlito syrichta
CAGGCGGGTCTCGAACCCGCAGACTCAGGCAATCCACTCACCTCAGCCTCCCAAGGCACGGGATTACAGGCTGAGCCACTGAGCCCGGCTAGAAGTAGTATCTTTAATGGTGCAAATCAGCATGGCTCCTGGCCCTTGGTATGCATGGCTAATGCTTTTTTTCTTCAACTAATTTTTAAGAACCACAAGAAATATTTTGCTGTTATCTGGAGGGTCCAACGATACAACTTCAAAGCATCTGAGTTCATCAGTTCTCCTGACAATACAACTTCAGAGCATCTGGGCTCATCAGTTCTCCTGCTATCTGCCATAATATAGTCAGAGATCCTGATTATCTAAGCATTCCACGGATCACCACACTGGTTCACTACATTGACAATTTTATACTGATTTTTCTTGTTCTGTTGCATACCTTATGATTTTTGATTGAAAACTGGTCATTTTAGGTCCAGGGCAAGGGCCGTGCGATGCACTCTGCAGTGGTGGAACCTAGGAGAAGGTGAAAAAAAAATTGGTCATTTGAGAAAACTGCAATCTCTGCAGACTAGCTGTGTGCCCAAGCAGTCCTCTGCTTATTAGCTGGAAATGCTCTAAGCCTTGGGATCAGCCTAAAGTGAAAGCTTGATATTCTTGGGTTTGTTCTGAACATACATCTTACCCAGGCCTGTGTGTGGCTTTTTAAGTTCTCGCATATATCCAGCTGCTTGTTTGTTTTTTCTTTTTTGAGACAGAATCTCCCTATATTACCTAGGCTGGAGTGCAGTGGTGTGATCATAGTCCCTGTTAACTCAAACTCCTGGACTCAAATGATCACCACACCTCAGCCTCCCAAGTAGCTGGGACTGTAAGCATGCACCATGACACCCAGCTAAATATTTGTGTGGTGTGTGTGTGTGTGTGTGTGTGTATGTGTGTAGAGTCAAGGTCTTGCTATGTTGCCCAGGCTGGAATATGACTGCTTTTTTTTTTTTGAGTTGGAGTCTCACTCTGTCACCCAGGCTGGAGTGCAGTGGCCACTCCCGGCCACCGCAGACTCGACCCGCTGGGCTCCGGCGATCCTTCCACCTCAGCCTTCCAAGTAGCTGGAACTACAGGCGCGCGCTACCACACCTGGCTAATTTTTTGATTTATTGTAGAGATGAGGTCTCACCAAGTTGCCCAGGCGGGTCACGAAATGACCGCTTTTAATTGTGTTTATTTCTGGAAGAGTCTTACCCTACTTCTCTATTGCAGACATTCACTGGTAACCCCTTGCCCCTTACTTCCTCTATGTTCCTGGCTTCCTGTCACTTTTCCCAGGGGAGATTTGAACTATGTGGAACAGAGTCCTTTAGGCAACTCCAGATAGGTTAGAATGCTGCAGATAAGGCCTGCTCAGCTCCCTCTCAGTGAGGGAAGTGTGCTGCCACCACCTCTAGACTGTGGATACAGCTCCAGGAGGGCATAGAACCAGAGTCAAAAAAGGACAAAATTTTGTTCTATTTTGCATGCGACTTTTCCTTGATTGGGCATGCTCTTGGTTGTCATAGACCTTGGGCTGTTTTCCAGAGCTCCCATAAAGTCATTATAACTGATGTCTAGTTGTTACCTTTTTTTTTTTTTTCAATATTCATGTCAAAGAACCAAGGACTGGAGCTTCCAAGTCTACCATTTTGCTGACATCACTCCTCTGATTGGCTCTGAGGAACAGTAAATAAATGTCCTTTAGATGTTTTGGCAAAACACATGTGCAAAAAGAGAGTAAGAGATGAATCTCAGAAAGAATTCACCCCAGCTGGGTACGGTGGCTCACACCTATAATCCCAGCACTTTGGGAGGCAGAGGCGAGAGGATTGCCTGAGCTCAGAGATTCGAGACCAGCTTGAGCAACATAGTGAGACCTCATCTGTACAATAAATAAAAACAATTAGCCTGAACCCAGCAGATCAAGGCTGTGGTAGCCATGAGCATGCCACTGCACTCCAGCCTGGGCAACCGAATGAGACTGACTCAAAAAAAAAAAAAGAATTCCTCCTCCACCACCACCTCAGTGACATTTGTGGAGTACAACCAGGGGCACGTCTATAGTGAAAGGTAAGTTGCTGTTCCTCATGTCACCAGCCACAGAAAATGAAGCACACCACTTGGCATGTGTATATGGATTTTGGGGGCAACATATACCACAGTTCTGTGTGTTTGAATTATTTATGTAGTCACCTATAAAGTTGCAAGTAAAAGTTATCACCCCTAGCCAGGCAGGGTGACACATGCCTATAATCCCAGCACTTTGGGAGGCTGGAGCGAGAGGATTGCAGGTTCGAGACCAATCTGGGCAACATGGTGAGACCTCGTCTCCACAATAAATCAAAAACTTAGCTGGGCATGGTGGTATATGCATGTAATTCCAGCTACTTGGAAGGCTGAGGCAGAAGGATCGCCTGAGCCCAGCAGGTTGAGGCTGTGGTGGCTATGAGCAGTGTGCCACTACACTCCAGCCTAGGTAACTCTGGCTCAAAAAAAAAAAAAGAGTTATCACCCCTTGGGCCTTATGATCTGGCTGACTGAGTGATACTTGACATGTCCATGGTAAACAGGGACGCCATGCCGAGTCTTGAGCTAGTGCCAATAGGAAAATCTCAGTATAAACTTCCAGGAACTGGGGGCAAGTCTATGTCTGCAGATAATTATTCTGCTTTTGAAAAATAGCTTTGGACTTGCTACCAGGTCATGGGAGAGTGAATGTCTAACTATGGGCTATCAGGTGACCATGCATCCTGAGCATCCATCATGTAATTGGTGTTATGCCCACCTAGGCATAAGACTGGGCATGTGCAGCAGCAGTCTATCATCAAATGCACTCTCAATAATTAAGTGGGCAATATGTCACACATTGTGAATAATACTAGTTAATCTCTTTTCTTAGACATCCCAGTGCTTGTGTAATGGGCTCATGAACAAAGTGGGCATGGTGGAAGAGATGAAGGCTCTGCATAAGTTCAGCAACATGGTTTTTCCTTTTACTAAGACTGATGTGGCTAACATTAATGCCAAATGCCTAATTTGCAAATAGAAAAGACAAACATTGAGCCCCTGATATGGCATCATTCCTGGAGGACCAACCAGCCACTGGTAGCACATCAATTACATTGACCCTCTTTCCTCATGGATTGGGCAGAATTTCATCTTCACTGGAATAGACACATAATCAAGGATATTGATTGACTTTCTAATATTAAAGTTTTATATTCCTGGCATAATCCCCATTTGGTCATGATGTATTTTTATTTTTATAGGTAGTTGTATTTATTTGCTAAAACTTTATTTAGAATTTTTGTATCTATGTATATAAGGGACATTTGTAGTTTATTATTTTCATATATTCATGAGATACAAGTGTGTAGTTTTCTTGTAATGTCTTTGCCTGGTTTGACATCAGGGGTAATATTGGCCTTGGAAGGGGAACTATTCTCTGTCCTTAAATTTTCTAGAAGAGTTTATATAGAACTTATATTATTTCTTCCCTAAATATTTGGGAGAACTCCCCAGCAAAAGCATTTGGGCTTGAAATTTTATTTCTGAGCCGGGCTCAGTGGCTCAGCCTGTAATCCCGCGCCTTTGGGAGGCTGAGGTGAGTGGATTGCCTGAGCCCGCGGGTTCAAGACCTGCCTGGGCAGCAAGACCTCATCTCTACAATAAATAAAAAAATCAGCCAGGCGTGGTAGTGCGCACCTGTAATTCCGGCTACTTGGAAGGCTGAGGTGGAAAGATTGCTGGAGCCCAGCAGGTCGAGGCTGCGGTGGCCGGGAGCGGCCACTGCACTCCAGTCTGGGTGACCAAGTGAGACTCCAACTCAAAAAAAAAAAAAAAAAAGAAATTTTATTTCTGAAATGTTCAACTAAATATTAAATTCCTTTAATAGATAAATGGCTATTCAGGTTGTTTTCTTCTTGGGTGACTTTTTTTGGGGGGTGAGTGGGTTGGGGTTTCACTCTGTACTCACAGCCACATAGCCTTGACTTTCTGGGTTCAGGTGATCCTTCCACCTCAGTCTCTTGAGTAGCTGAGACTACAGGTATACATCCACCATGTCCAGCTAAGTTTTTGACTTTTTGTCGAGACAAATTCTTGATTCATTGAGCTCAAAGTCCTGGGCTCAAGTAATCCTCCCACTTTGGCCTCCCAAAGTGCTGGGATTACAGATGTAAGCCACTGTGCTCACCCCTGGGTGACTTTTGGTAGTTTGTGTCCTTTTGATCTAAATTGTCATATTCACTGGCGTAAAGTTTTTCATAATATTGCCTTATTATCCTTTTAGTATCTGTAGAATCAGTAATGATGTCACCTCTCTCATGTCTGATATTGGTGATTTGTGTCTTCTCTCTGTCAATTTTGTCAAAGGTTTGTTACTTTTATTGGTCTTTTTATTTTTTATTTTTTTTTATCTTTGAGTTGGAGTCTCACTCTGTCACCCAGACTGGAGTGCAGTGGTACGCTCCTGGCCCCCACAGCCTCGACCTGCTGGGCTCCAGCAGTCTTTCCACCTCAGCCTTTCAAGTAGCTGGAACTACAAGCACGCACTACCACGCCCGGCTAGTTTTTGCTTTATTGTAGAGATGAGGTCTCGCCAGTTTGCCAGAGCAGGTCTCGAACCCCTGGGCTCAGGCAATCCACTCACCTCGGCCTCCCAAAGTGCTTGGGAGGCCGAGGTGAGTGGATTGCCTGAGTCTGAGGTTTGAGACCAGCCTGGGCAACATAGTGAGACCTCGTCTCTACAATAAATAAAATTTTTAAAAATTAGCTGGTGTGGTAGTGCACGCCTATAGTTCCAGCTACTTGGAAGACTGAGGTGGAAGAATCGCCTGAGCCCAGCAGGTCGAGGCTGTGGTGGCCGTGAGTGTGCCACTGCACACCAGCCTGGGCAACAGAGAAACTCCAACTCCAAAAAAAACACCAGCTTTTGGATTCATTTATTTTTTCTGTTGTGTGCTTTTTCTGTTTCACTGATTGCCATTTTGACCTTATGATTTCCTTTCTTCTGCTTGCTTTGGGTTTAATTTGCTGTTCTTTTTCTGGTTTTTTTTTTTTTTGAGTTGGAGTCTCACTCAGTCGTCCAGACTGGAGTAAGTGGCCGCTCCCGGCCACCGCAGCCTCGACCTGCTGGGCTCCGGCGATCCTTCCGCCTCAGCCTTCCAAGGAGCTGTAACTACAGGTGCGCGCTACCACACTCGGCTAATTTTTGATGTATTGTAGAGATGAGGTCCCGCTGCCCAGGCAGGTCTCGAACCCGTGGGCTCAGTCAATCCACTCACCTCAACCTCCCAAAGGCGCGGGATTACAAGCTGAGCCACCGAGCCCGACTTTTCTGGTTTCTTAAAGTAGAAGCTGAAGTCACTGATTTGAGACCTTTCTTCAATTTTAATATAGAGTGGTTGTTTTTTCCATTTGTTCTTTGACTTATGGATTGTTATATTTTGCTTTTACATAGGATATAAACCCCTTCATAGATTAATCTGCTTCTTCTCTTCCTCCTCCTCCTCCTCCTCCCCCAACCCCAGGCTGGAGTGCAGTGGCACACTCACAGCCATCCCAGGATCAACCTGCTGGACTCCGACGATCCTTCCACCTCAGCCTTCCAAGTAGTTGGAACTACAGGCCAGCCTTCCAAGTAGCTGGACTATAGACGCACGCTACCATGCCCAGCTAATTTTTGATTTATTGTAGAGACAAGGTCTCGCCAAGTTGCCCAGGCTGCTCTCGAACCCACGGGCTCCGACAATCCACTTGCCTCAGCCTCCCAAAATGCTGGGCAGGCTGAGCTGCTGAGCCCAGTCGATTAATATTATTTTTATTTCATACTAAGGGCTAGGATGAAGGCTCTAGGGCAGTGATGCCCAGAAGAGCCACTCACAGGAAAATGCATGCCCTGAAATCAGTGCATCATAATTTCCAAGAGCTGGGATATTCCCCAGGGCAAGACTCGTGGGAAGGATACCTCACAGTCTCAATTCCAATTTAATCTTGCATGAACGTCCCGTGAAAATTGAGGAAGAGGCTATAAGACTCAAAGGAAGTACCTACCTCTCCCAAAGAAGCCACATGTTTGAGACACACGTATCCTGCCCATAAGAGTTGAAAAACTCAATAAATGAATTGGAATATGTGTCATGAATAATCTAGGTACATCATGCCCTCTGGTGGATACTTTTGACTGAGGCAAAAATGTGCATCTTCAAAGTCCACTGGTGTCCAGAGGGCTAATAAACAAGTCATCGCTTTGACAGGTTTTCAGGAAGTGTCCATAGTAATCATCAAATGGGGAGGCTTAAATATTCCTCAGATAAATGGAAAGATCCAAACTTTTTGGAAGTAATTTCAAAGATACATAAAAGTTACAAGAACTGTGCAAAGATTTCCCATATACCTTGATCCGGAGACCTTAGTCAAGTTCCCACATAACACCAGTTATCACGATAATGACCTTCCAGCAAAAGGTGTGGCTGAGTCTCTTCAGTCTCCTGGGAACTGGGAACAGCTCTTCACCCTTTGATTTTCTTTCTTTTTCTTTTTTTTTTTTTTTGAGTTGGAGTCTCACTCTGTCGCCCAGACTGGAGTGCAGTGGCCGCTCCCGGCCACTGCAGCCTTGACCTGCTGGGCTCCGGTGATCCTTCCGCCTCAGCCTTCCAAGTAGCCGGAATTACAGGCACGCGCTACCATGCCCGGCTGATTTTTTAAAAAATTTATTGTAGAGATGAGGTCTCGCCAAGTTGCCCAGGCGAGTCTTGAACCCGCGAGCTCAGGCAATCCACTCACCTCAGCCTCCCAAAGGTGTGGTTGAGCCACTGAGCCCGGCTACCCTTTGACTTTCTTTCTTTCTTTTTATCTTTTTGAGTCAGAATCTCACTCTGTTGCCCAGGCTGGAGTGCAGTGGCACGCTCATGGCTACTGCTGCCTCTACCTGCTGGACTCAGGCAATCCTTTCATCTCAGTCTTCCAAGTAGCTGGAACTACAAGCACAGGTCACCATGCCCGACTAATTTTTTGATTTGTTGTAGAGATGAGGTGTCACCAAGTTGCCCAAGCTGGGCTCAAACACTTGGGCTCAGGCAATTTAAAGTGTTGGGATTACAGGCATGAGCCACTGTGCCTGGCCCAGCCTTTAATTTTCATGCTCTTTACTCTTTTTTTTTTTTTTAATTGGAGTCTCTGTCACCCATGCTGGAGTGCGGTGGGACGCTCACGGCCACCGCAGCCTCGACCTGCTGGAGTCAGGTGAACCTTCCAAGTAGCTGGAACTACAGACATTGGGAGGGTGAGGTGAGAGAAATGTCTGAGCCCATGGGTTCGAGGCCATCCTGGGCAATTTGGCAAGACCTCATCTCTACAATAAATCAAAAAAAGTAACGGCATGGTGGTGCGTGCCTGTAGTTCCAGATACTAGGAAGGCTGAGGCAGAAGGATCACCTGAGCCCAGCAGGTGGAGGATTTGGTGGCTGGGAGTGTGCCACTACACTCCAGGCTAGGCAACAGTGAGAGTCTGACTCAAAAAACCCCACAAAAAACGAAATAAGGCCAGGCGCGGTGGGTCATGCCTATAATCCCAGCACTGGGAGACTGAGGTGAGAGGATTGCCTGAGCCACGGGTTCGAGACCAGCCTGGGCAACTTGGCGAGACCTTATCTCTAAAAAAAAAAAAAAA